>NC_053022.1:50454688-50470055 GCF_003073215.2 Triticum urartu
AATTCTATCCAATAAATTCCATCTGAATTCAATAGTCTTCATCATAAAAGAGCCAGCACAAGAAGTATCGAGCATGGTGCGATTGTTTTCAGAAAGCCGAGCATAAAAACTTTGCATAATTATTTCTCTCGAGAGCTCATGATTGGGGCATGAATATAACATTGATTTAAGCCTCCCCCAAGCTTGAGCGATGCTTTCTCCTTCGCGAGGCCAGAAATTATATATATAATTGCGATCACGATGAACAAGATGCATAGGGTAATACTTTTGATGAAATTCCAATTTCAATCTTTTATAGTTCCATGATCTCGTATCATCACATAGCCTATACATATCAATGCGTCTCCCTTCAAAGATAAAGGGAAGACCTTGTTCTTAGCAACATCATCGGTTATACCTGCAAGCTTAAATAATCCACAAACTTCATCCACCATATATTAAGTGCTCATGCAGGATGCTTTGTTCCATCTCCCTGTAAAAGGATTAGCTAGCAGTTTTTCCATCATACCCGAAGGAATTCAAAAGGAGTTTCATTTTCAATAGGTTCAGTAGGTTGAGGAGCAACTCTTTGCTCTACTGGACGGGGTGAAGATACCCCGAACAAGCCCCTCAGAGAATTACTTTCCATAGTAACAAGTGACAGTAAATTTCAGCACACTATATAAATTTTTCCTTACCAAATTCCACCTACCAAAGGCGCTACATCCCCGGCAACGGCGCCAGAAAAGAGTCTTGATGACCCACAAGTATAGGGGATCTATCGTAGTCCTTTCGATAAGTAAGAGTGTCGAACCCAACGAGGAGCAGAAGGAAATGATAAGCGGTTTTCAGCAAGGTATTCTCTGCAAGTACTGAAATAAGTGGTAACAGATAGTTTTGTGATAGGATAAATTGTAACGAGCAACAAGTAACAAAAGTAAATAAAGTGCAGCAAGGTGGCCCAATCCTTTTTGTAGCAAAGGACAAGCCGAACAAACTCTTATAATAGGAAAAGTGCTCCCGAGGACACATGGGAATATCGTCAAGCTAGTTTTCATCACGTTCATATGATTCGCGTTCGGTACTTTGATAATTTGATATGTGGGTGGACCGGTGCTTGGGTGCTGTTCTTACTTGAACAAGCATCCCACTTATGATTAACCTCTATTGCAAGCATCCGCAACTACAACAAAAGTATTAAGGTAAACCTAACCATAGCATGAAACATATGGATCCAAATCAGCCCCTTACGAAGCAACGCATAAACTAGGGTTTAAGCTTCTGTCACTCTAGCAACCCATCATCTACTTATTACTTCCCAATGCCTTCCTCTAGGCCCAAATAATGGTGAAGTGTTATGTAGTCGACGTTCACATAACACCACTAGAGGCTAGACAACATACATCTTATCAAAATATCAAACGAATACCAAATTCACATGACTACTAATAGCAAGACTTCTCCCTTGTCTCAGGAACAAACGTAACTACTCACAAAGCATATTCATGTTCATAATCAGAGGGGTAATAATATGCATATAGGATCTGAAACATATGATCTTCCACCAAATAAACCAACTAGCATCAACTACAAGAGTAATCAACACTACTAGCACCTACTAGCACCAATCCCGGACTTTGAGACAAGAATTGAATACAAGAGATGAACTAGGGTTTGGAGATGAGATGGTGCTGGTGAAGATGTTGATGGAGATTGCCCTCTCCCGATGAGAGGAGCGTTGGTGATGACGATGGTGATGATTTCCCCCTCCCGGAGGGAGGTATCCCCGACAGAACAGCTCTGCCGGAGCTCTAGATTGGTTCCGCCAAGGTTCCGCCTCGTGGCGGCGGAGTCTCGTCCCGGAAGGTTCCTTCTGATTATTTTCTCATCGAAAGACTTCATATAGCAGAAGATGGACGTCGGAGACCCACCAGGGGGCCCACGAGGTAGGGGGCGCGCCCTAGGAGGGGGGGGGCGCCCCCACCCTCGTGAGCAGGGTGTGGCCCCCCTGGACTCCATCTTTGGCGAGGATTTTTCTTTATTTATTTTAAGATATTCCGTGGAGTTTCAGGACTTTTGGAGTTGCGCAGAATAGGTCTCTAATATTTGCTCCTTTTCCAGCCCAGAATTCCAGCTGCCGGCATTCTCCCTCCTTATGTAAACCTTGTAAAATAAGAGAGAATAGCCATAAGTATTGTGACTATAAAGTGAAATAACAGTCCATAATGCAATAAATATCGATATAAAAGCATGATGCAAAATGGACGTATCACATGTACACGTACGTACAGCGGCCAGGGTGCAAGAAAGAAAATACGGCCACGTATGTGTACATACGGGCGGGGTCTCGAACGCCTACTCGCGCATACGTACGGCCAGGGATCGTGTACATGGCTGGGTCGGAACGGAGAAACAGCGTCGTCGTCGTGTTCATGGGGAGGCAACGGAATGCGCCGTGTTCATGGGGAGGCAACGGAATGTCGTCGTGTTCATGGGGAGGCAACGAAACGCGTGGGAGCCAACCGGCTGGGTCGAAACGGAATGCATGGTCGTGTTCGTCGGGAGGGCTTGGACGGAACAGGCGATGGAAACGAGGCCTGGCGTACCGCAGAACGGAGGAAACGGACCTCCTACGGTCGAAACGGGGGTCCTGTTGATCGGGAGGGGTGTGGCGTACCACAAAACGGACGAAACGGACCTCCTACGGTCGAAACGGGGGTCCTATTGATCGGGAGGGGTGTGGCGTACCGCAAAACAGATGAAACGGACCTCCTACGGTCGAAACGGGGGTCCTGTTGATCGGGGGGGTGTGGCGTACCGCAAAACGGACGAAAAGGACTTGTGTTGGAGCGCTACAGTCGAAACGGGGGTCCTGTTCATCGGGAGGGGTGTGGCGTACCGCAAAACGGGACTCCACGAGATACTGTTCATCTCCACCGTCGACCTCCTCCAGCCTCCACGGGCTACCGTCGACCTCCTCCAGCCTCCACGGGCTCCTGTTCATCCAGCCTCCACCGCGCGCTACTCCACCGGCTACTGTTCAACCACCCCTCCACGGGCACCCCTCCAGCGTCTACTGTTCATCCAGCCCTCCACACAACGGGGTCCTGTTCAACCACCCCTCCACGGGCACCCCTCCACCGTCTACTGTTCATCCAGCCCTCCACCACACCACGGGGTCCTATTCATCCAGAGGCAACGCCACCGCTCACTGTTCATCCACCCCCCCCCCCCCCCCCCCCCCCCGCAACGCTCACTGTTCATCCCAGAGGCAGCATCGATCGGCTTCAGTTAGCAGCAGTAGCGAAGGAATCACTCCATCAGGTTCAGTTAACAGCCATCGATCGATCGCTCGGGTTCAGTAACGCGTAGCCTGCAGTGCAATCGCTCGGGTTCAGTTAGAGCCCAATGCCTCGCTCGGGTTCAGTTAGAGCCAACGCCTCGCACACACGCGCGTACGTGTACGAGAGAAACGCGCATCGCTCGGCCCCCGACCTCCCACCCTAACCGGGAACTCCCCAAAATTTTCCTCGCCCTCGCTTCTACCACGGTTTTTTCCGTCATGGACGGCCCAAAGAATGTCATGCAGCACGCGTCTCCGGCCCGCCCAGGACGAAAAGCCAATTTTCTGTCATGATTTTTTGTCATAAAAGTAGGAGCCCACCACATCTATGATGATACCGGGTTTTGTCACAATTATCGTCATAGAAGTATCATATGTATGACAGAAAAAAAATTCGTTCGGCCCAAAATGTCACGGATGTGTCTTTTTTTTGTAGTGTCCGCCTCGTGTCATATTGACCCATTTGCACCGAAACAAAGGGACCTTCAAACCACGTCCATAGTCAAGTCCATATGTCTCTATGTAACCATAATATGTTTCCTTTCCCGTCTTGGTTGCTGCATCAAAGCGGACACCACTGTTTTGGTTGGTGCTCTTCTTATCTTGGGCGATCGTGTAAAATGTATTCCCATTTATCTCGTACCCTTTGAAAGTCATTATTTCGAAGATGGTAACTGGGACAGAGTACAGTGTCATCTTCAATAGAGGCGTCATGCATGGTACGTGTCTGCAACCAGCCGGCGAAAGTCCTCGTTTGTTCACGTGTAATCCAGTCATCAGACCGCTCCGGGTGTTTGGAGCGTAGAAAATTCTTGTGTTCGTCCATATACGGAGCCACCAAGGCGGAATTCTGTAGAACTGTGTAGTGTGCTTCAGTGAGAGAATGTCCATCCATACATATTATTTGATCCCTCCTAGCGTGCCTTTTCCATCCAGTCTGCCCTTATGCCGCGATTCAGGAACACCAATCGGCTTAAGGTCAGGAATAAAGTCAATACAAAACTCAATGACCTCCTCATTTTCATGGCCCTTGGAGATGCTTCCTTCTGGCCTAGCACGGTTATGAACATATTTCTTTAAGACTCCCATGAACCTCTCAAAGGGGAACATATTGTGTAGAAATACAGGACCCAAAACGTTAATCTCTTCGCATAGGTGAACTAGGACGTGCGTCATGATGTTGAAGAAGGATGGTGGGAACACCAACTCGAAACTGACAAGACATTGCACCAAATCATTCTCTAACCTTGGTATGATTTCTGGATCGATTACCTTCTGAGAGATTGCATTGAGGAATGCACATAGCTTCACAATGGCTAATCGAACGTTTTCCGGTAGAAGCCCCCTCAATGCAACCGGAAGCAGTTGCGTCATAATCACGTGGCAGTCATGAGACTTTAGGTTCTGGAACTTTTTCTCTGCCATGTTTATTATTCCCTTTATATTCGACGAGAAGCCAGACGGTACCTTAATACTGAGCAGGCATTCAAAGAAGATTTCCTTCTCTTCTTTGGTAAGAGCGTAGCTTGCATGACCCTGATGTATGCCGTCTTTCTGTGCATACGTTGCTGGTCCTCCCGTGCCTCAGGTGTATCTTTTGTCTTCCCATACACGCCCAAGAAGCCAAGCAGGGTCACACAAAGATTCTTCGTCACGTGCATCACGTCGATTGCGGAGCGGACCTCTAGGTCTTTCCAATAGGGCAGGTCCCAAAATATAGATTTCTTCTTCCACATGGGTGCGCGTCCATCAGCGTCATTCGGAACAGGTTGTCCGCAGGACCCTTTCCAAAGACTACCTTCAAATCCTTGACCATATCATGTACATCAGCACCAGTACGGTGGCGAGGCTTCGTCCGGTGATCCGCCTCACCTTTGAAATGCTTGCCTTTCTTTCTTACGGGATGCCTGCTCGGAAGAAATCGACGATGTCCCAGGTACACATTCTTCCTACAATTATCCAAATATATACTGTCGGTATCATCCAAACAGTGTGTGCATGCGCGGTATCCCTTGTTTGTCTGTCCTGAAAGGTTACTGAGAGCAGGCCAATCATTGATGGTCACGAACAGCAACGCCTTTAGGTCAAATTCTTCCCCCATGTGCTCATCCCATGCACGTACACCTGTTCCATTCCACAGTTGTAAGAGTTCTTCAACTAATGGCCTTAGGTACACATCAATGTCGTTGCCGGGTTGCTTAGGGCCTTGGATGAGCACTGGCATCATAATGAACTTCCGCTTCATGCACAACCAAGGAGGAAGGTTATACAAACATAGAGTCACAGGCCAGGTGCTATGGTTGCTGCTCTGCTCCCCAAAAGGATTAATGCCATCTGCGCTTAGACCAAACCATACGTTCCTTGCGTCATCTGCAAACTCCTTCCTGTACTTTCTCTCGATTTTTCTCCACTGCGACCCGTCAGCGGGTACTCTCAACTTTCCGTCTTTCTTACGGTCTTCTCTGTGCCATCGCATCGCCTTGGCATGCTCTTTGTTTTGGAACAAACGTTTCAACCGTGGTATTATAGGAGCATACCACATCACCTTGGCAGGAATCTTCTTCCTGGGGCGCTCGCCCTCGACATCACCAGGGTCATCGCGGCTGATCTTATAGCGCAATGCACCGCATACCGGGCAAGCGTTCAAATCCTCGTACTCACCGCGGTAGAGGATGCAATCATTAGGGCATGCATGTATCTTCTGCACCTCTAACCCTAGAGGGCAGACAGCCTTCTTTGCTTCGTATGTACTCTCGGGCAATTCGTTGTCCTTTGGAAGCATATTCTTTATCATTACCAGCAACTTTCCAAATCCCTTGTCATATACATCATTCTCTGCCTTCCATTGCAGCAATTCCACTGTGGTGCCCAACTTTTTCTTGTCAGCTTCGCAATTCGGGTACAACAATTTTTTGTGATCCTCTAACATGCGCTGCAACTTTTTCTTCTCCAAATCACTTGCGCAGTTTCTCTTTGCATCAGCAATGGCCCGACCTAGATCATCGGCGGGCTCATCTGATGCCTCTTCTTTAGCTTCTTCCCGCACTGCCGGCTCAGCTTCTTCCCCCATTGTTGTATCATCGTATTCAGGGAACCCATGGCCAGGATAGCTGTCGTCGTCCTCTTCTTCTTCATTGTCTTCCATCATAACCCCTCTTTCTCCGTGCTTGGTCCAAACATTATAGTGGGGCATGAAACCGGACTCAAACAGGTGGACGTGAATGGTTCTTGACTTAGAGTAATTGTGATCATTCTTACAGCCAGCACATGGACAAGGCATACAACCATCTGCCCGCTTGTTTGCCTCGGCCGCAAGCAGAAAAGTATGCACGCCATTAATGAACTCGGGAGAGCATCGGTCATCATACATCCATTGTCGGCTCATCTTCATTACAAAACACCAAAAAGACCAAATTAATACAAGTTCATACATATATAAAGTTCATACAACACTTAAATGCAACAAACAAATAACTCTCTAGCTAAAGCATTTAAATGCAACAACAAATGCGATCAAGATCGCAACTAAGGTAACAATTGATCCAACAGCATAATGATACCAAGCCTCACTATCAATGGCATATTTTCTAATCTTTCTAATCTTCAAGCGCATTTTCTCCATCTTGATCTTGTGATCATCGACGACATCGGCAACATGCAACTCCAATTCCATCTTCTCCCCCTCAATTCTTTTCAATTTTTCTTTCAAATACTCGTTTTCTCTTTCAACTAAATTTAACCTCTCGACAATAGGGTCGGTTGGAATTTCCGGTTCACATACCTCCTAGATAAAAATATCTATGTCAACTTGATGGGCATAATTTGTCATAAACACGAAATGCAACAAATAGTTTTAAAAGAGAATATACCACATCCGAATCATAACAAGGACGAGGGCCGACGGGGACGGATATCAAAACCATGGCACTATGTATAACAAACAACGTACGGGTAAGATAATTATACGAGTAACTATATATCCAAATCACACAAACATCAATTTTTTATATAAAATCTTCATGAACAAGAGGCTCACCACAAGGTGGTGCCGGCGACGGGACGGTGCGGCGATCGACGGTGGTTACGACGGAGATTTAGAAGGCACTAAGTAAACCACACCTACATATGCAAACTAAGTGTTATTTTTTTACCTCAAATTGCATATAAATCAAATACTAGCACATATATTCCTCCCAAATTACTAAACTCACAAATTAATCACTATATAAAGCATTGCAAGAGCTAATCTAGCAATGAGAGATGAAAGGACAAAGTTGCTAACCTTTGTGATCATTTGAATGGATGGGGGCCTTCAAATCTTGACAAATTTTGGGCAAAATGTGTGATGAGCTCGAGAGGAAGAGGGGAAGAACAGAGAGGAGAGGGGAAAGGGGAAGAACAGAGCGAGCTCGGGTGGACGAAGGGTTTGTAGGACGACCTTTAGTACCGGTTCGTGATACGAACCCGGTACTAAAGGTGCTGGAGGGGCCCCACTGACAACATCCTGCCACCACTCACTTTAGTACCGGTTCGTGGCACGAACCGGTGCTAAAGGTTCGCCACGAACCGGTACTAATGAGAGCGGCCGGCTAGCCGTTGGAACCGCACTAATGGACACATTAATGCCGGCTCAAATTCAAACCGGCACTAATGTGCTTCGCATTTGACACTTTTTCTACTAGTGAAAATAGAAGATTGTATGATGGAAAATAGAAGATTGTATGATGGAAAATAGATCGGGGCCATAGGTTTCACTAGAGGCTTCTCTCAAGATAGAAATTATTACGGTGGGTGAACAAATTACTGCCGAGCAATTGATAGAAAAGCGCAAAGTTATGACGATATCTAAGGCAATGATAATGAACATAGGCATCATGTCCGTATCAAGTAGACCGAAACGATTCTGCATCTACTACTATTACTCCACACATCGACCGACTCCTGCCTGCATATAGAGTATTAAGTTCATAAGAACAGAGTAACACATTAAGTAAGATGACACGATGTAGAGGAATAAACTCATGCAATATGATTTAAACCCCATCTTTTTATCCTCGATGGAAACAATATAATACGTGTCGTTTCCCTTTTGTCACTGGGATCGAGCACCGCAAGATTGAACCCAAAGCTAAGAACTTCTCCCATGGCAAGAAAAACCAATCTAGTAGGCCAAACCAAATCGATAGTTAGAAGGGACTTTCAAAGATATCAAATCATGCATAAAAGAAATCAGAGAAGATTTAAATAATATTCATAGATAAGTTGATCATAAATCCATAATTCATCGGATCTCGGCAAACACACCGCAAAAAAGTATTACATCGAATAGATCTCCAAGAACATCGAGGAGAACTTTGTATTGAGAATCAAAGAGAGAGAAGAAGCCATCTAGCTACTAGCTATGGACCCGTAGGTCTGTGGTAAACTACTCACGCTTCATCGGAGAGGCTATGGTGTTGATGTAGAAGCCCTCTGTGATTGAATCCCCCTCCGGCAGGGTGCCGGAAAAGGCCCCAAGATGGGATCTCACGGGTACAGAAGGTTGTGGCAGTGGAAATGTGGTTCGTGGCTCTCCTGGAAGTTTTTAGGATATATGTGTGTATATAGGAGGAAGAAGTAGGTCGGTGGAGTCACGAGGGGCCCACAAGGTTGGGGGCGCGCCCTCCACCCTTGTGGCCGACTCGTGGCTCTTTTGACGTGCACTCCAAGTCTCGTGGGTGTCTTCTGGTCCAAGAAAAATCATCGTGAAGTTTCATTCCGTTTGGATTCCATTTGGTATTCCTTTTCCGCAAAACTCTAAAACAAGGAAAAAACAGAAACTGGCATTGGGCTCTAGGTTAATAGGTTAGTCCCAAAAATCATATAAAATAGCATATTAAAGCATATAAAACATCTAAAACAATATAAATAGCATGGAACAATAAAAAATTATAGATATGTTGGAGACGTATTAAGCATCCCCAAGCTTAATTCCTGCTCGTCCTCGAGTAGGTAAATGATAAAAACAGATATTTTTTTGATGTGGAATGCTACCTAACATATTTATCCATGATGAAGAACCCCTCCGTGATCGTTTTCCCTCCAACAGAGTGCCAGAAAGGGTCCCCAGATGGGATCTCTCGAGAACAGAGGCTTGCGGTGGCGGAAAAAGTATTTCGTGGACTCCTGATACGTCTCCAACATATCTATATTTTTTATTGTTCCATGCTGTTATATTATCATTCTTGGATGTTTTACAATCATTTTATATCATTTTTTTGGGACTAACCTATTGACATAGTGCCAAATGCCAGTTGTTGTTTTCTACTTGTTTTTTACATCGCAGAAAATCAATATCAAACGGAGTCCAAATGCAGTGAAACTTTTTATGGATTTTTTTGGACTAGAAGACACCAGATGGGCCAGAGAAGCACCTGGGGGTGCCCCGAGGGGGCACAACCCACCAGAGAGCGCCTAGGCCCCCAGGCGCGCCCAGGTGGGTCTCGGTGGCCACCTGCACTGCCTCTTATCTTTATAAATACCTCCTTGCTCTAGAAACCCTAGGGGAGTCGATGAAATTTTATTCCAGCCGCCGCAGGTTTCAGAACCATCAGATCCGATCTACACACCATCACAGAGTGGTTCATCATCCTCATTGGTGCCTCTCCGATGATGCGTGAGTAGTTCACTCAGACCTACGGGTCCGTATATAGTAGCTAGATGGCCTTTTCTCTCTTTGTATCTCAATACAATGGTCTCTTGGAGATCTATTTGATGTAATGACTCTTTGCAGTGTGTTTGTTGGGATCTGATGAATTGTGAGTTTATGATCAGATTTTCCTTGATTTAATATCCAATCCTGATTGTTATAGCCTCCTATTTCTTCTCCGATATGGGTTTTGTTCTTTGTTTTTAATTTTTTTTTTATATTGTTGCTTTTTGTTTTTTGGGTTGTTTTTTTTGTTTTTTTTACTATTTAGTTTCGATGGATGTTTTTTTTTTTTTTTTTGCTTGAAATTTTTTGTTTGTATTTGCTTTTGTGATTGTGTATTTTTTATTTGAGTCGTTTTGATGTATTTTTTTTGTTAAGTTTGTCTTAATATGTCTCTTTATGCTTGTAGAATTGTTTGCCATTGATCACGTAGTGGAGCCCAATCGGGGCGATCGGGGATCTTGCATTAGGGGTTGTCTTTCTTTATTTGGTTCCGTAGACGGACCTTGATTGTATTCTAGATGATGTAATGCTATATTTATGTATTGTGTGAAGTGGCGATTGTAAGCCAACTCTGTATCTCTTTCATATTCAGTACATGGGATGTGTAAAGATTACCCCTCTTGCGACATGCCTACTATGCGGTTATGCCTCTAAGTCGTACTCCGACAGTGGGAGATATAGCCGCATCGTGGGTGTTACATAGGACTCCCTACACTTGGCGCGCCCCAATGAGGGCCGGCCGCTCTCCCTCCCTCCTTTATATACATGGGCAGGGGGCACCCCAAAGGCACTCCAAGATTTTTCTTAGCCGTGTGCGGTGCCCCCCTCCATAGTTACACACCTCGGTCATATCGTCATAGTGCTTAGGCGAACCCTGCGCCGGTAACTTCATTATCACCATTGCCATGCCATCGTGCTGACGGAACTCTCCCTCGTCCTCAACTGGATCAAGAGCTCGAGGGACGTCATCGTGCTGAACATGTGCTGAACACGGAGGTGCCATACGTTCGGCACTTGGATTGGTTGGATCGTGAAGACGTTCGACTACATCAACCGCGTTACTAAACGCTTCCGCTTTCGGTCTATGAGGGTACGTGGACACACTCTCCCGTCTTGTTGCTATGCATCTCCTAGATAGATCTTGCGTGATTGTAGGTAAATTTTTTGAAATACTGCGTTCCCCAAGAGTGGCATCAGAGCCAGGTCTATGCATAGATGTTATATGCTTGAGTAGAACACAAAGAGTTGTGGGCGATAATATTCATACTACTTACCACCAACGTCTTACTTTGATTCGGCGGTATTGTTGGATGAAGTGGCCCGGACCGACATTACATGACCGCGTTCATGAGACTGGTTCTCCCGACATGCTTCGCACACAGGTGGCTGGCGGGTGTCTATTTCTCCAACTTTAGTTGAATCGAGTTTGACTATGGTCGGTCCTCGTTGAAGGTTAAATCAACACACTTGACGAAAAATCGTTGTGGTTTTGATGAGTAGGTAAGAACGGTTCTTGCTAGAAGCCAGTAGCAGCCGCGTAAAATTTGCAACAACAAAGTAGAGGACGTCTAACTTGTTTTTGCAGGGCATGTTGTGATGTGATATGGTCAAGACATGATGAGATATAAATTGTTGTATGAGATGATCATGTTTTGTGAAATTTATCAGCAACTGACAGGAACCTTATGGTTGTCGCTTTATTGTATGAAATGCAATCGCCATGTAATTGCTTTACTTTATCACTAAGAGGCCGTAGAACTCTAGAAGCCCACAGAGAAACAGATTGAACTGGAAATTCCCAGTCCCCTTATTAGATAGGGGACGAGGCACACCCGCTCTCCTTTGGAGGGATTGGGGGTGCTCTCCGCTTGTTTTCCGCCATTATAGGTGGCGAGTCCGGCTCGGACCGGGACCATATAGGCCTGAGGGAGAAATCCCTTGGCCTGAAGCGACACTAACTCGCTGTGCGGGATGGAGCAACTTTCCCAGTCTCCAGGTTTAGGACTGGAAGGGCGAGGGAGAGGAGCTACGCGATGGCTGGCCATGTTTGGATGGACTTTGCTGGAGGCGCTCTAATGATACTCGCGGAGACGAGAAGGTGTTGGTTTGGATCTTGAATCCCCATCCCGTTTTAAATAGGCGGCTCGTTTATGCGGCTAGGGGTGTGGATGTAAAAACGCCCCATATTTTCGCATTCTTTTGACACGTGGAAGACGGCCATTATTGGGCATGGAAGCCAAGGAGCGCTACATTACAAAATTCGGACATTATTCCTACAGGAACACAGAATTTGGAGAAGAACCCGCCTTGCAATGCCGAAGACAATCTGCGCGCCGGACTCGTCGTCATTGAAGCCTGGTTTGGGGGCTACTGAGGGAGTCCTGGATTAGGGGGTGTTCGGATAGCCGGACTATACCTTCAGCCGGACTCCAGGACTATGAAGATACAAGATTGAAGACTTTCGTCCCGTGTCCGGATGGGACTTTCCTTGGCGTGGAAGGCAAGCTTGGCGATGCGGATATTCAAGATCTCCTACCATTGTAACCGACTCTGTGTAACCCTAACCCTATCCGGTGTCTTATATAAACCGGAGGGTTCTAGTCGTAGGACAACTTCATCATACAACAATCATACCATAGGCTAGCTTCTAGGTTTAGCCTCCTTGATCTCGTGGTAGATCTACTCTTGTACTACCCATATCATCAATATTAATCAAGCAGGAGTAGGGTTTTACCTCCATCGAGAGGCCCGAACCTGGGTAAAAACATCGTGTCCCTTGTCTCCTGTTACCATCCGCCTAGACGCACAGTTCGGGACCCCCTACCCGAGATCCGCCGTTTGACACCGACATTGGTGCTTTCATTGAGAGTTCCTCTGTGTCGTCGCAATCAGGAAGGATGCCTCTTCCCGTCTTTAATAGACGGCACCGTTGCTAAGGGAGCTTTGGCTGTCGGCCAAACTCTCCAGCTCGGCGGTTTTCTTATGACTGCCTGTTCGGCTGTTTGCGCACGATGACCTCTGCGGGTCATCAAAAGCAATCTTCACGTCAGCTCGGAACTCGCCGAGCAGTTAGATCCAATGAAGCTCTCTTCCGTAAACGAGCTCTTGGATCGCATCGCCGCCCTGGGGTCACTACGGATTACAACCAGGTTGGGCTTAAACCCGATCTAAGAGCAATTAACTCTCCCCAGGCCACCCACCACGTCGCCGTGGTAGAGGTGCAGTGCAGCGACCCTTCATCTATTTAGGACTAGTTACGTCCAAATTCCTGACCCCTCCAAGCCGGATACCCGCGGAGGGGAGGATGTAACTTCGAGACCTGAAGCTTAAAATCAGGCAACGGGCTAGACTCATTGGACAACATCCAAGCAATCCGGACCTTAGAGTTTGGAAGCTCTTCGGCCTCTGAATCTTAGATTGGGCGAGGTTTCAGAATCAACGCCACCCGCCCACCCGAACATAAGCGATCTTTTCCAAATCAGGCAAAATCCCGAGGAACAGTACATCATTACTGGGCCAGATTCCTCCTGGTTATGAACGGGATAAAGGATTGCCGTGAGGGAGACGCAATATCAATCTTCTGCAGTAATTGCACGGACGAGGAGAATCCTTAACGCCATAAGTCGTCGTGATATTACACGCTTCGCTGACTTGGCGCTCAATAGTACAAAAGTACTGTGCGATGGAAAGTGCCTGGAAAACCGAATTTTAAATGGGATAATCCGGCCTTGAATAGAATCCCGTCCGAACTAAGAGGGTGCATCATCATAAGACACCCGGGTTAAACACAAAACCAAAACCCTCTACAGAGCATGGAACCGTACTGGAAAGATGGCTTGATGGACCCTGTAAAATTCACAGTACAGAGGACGCCACACCAACTCACAGCCTTAGAGCATGTTGGATACTCCGGCAGGTGGCCAAAATTGGCGAGGACCTCTTAATTTCGGAGGCCACAGAAAGCCACCCCGGAGACACCAGTACCGTTCTCACAGTCTTCGAGACTTTCGCATCAAATAATATGCGAAAAAGAACACTCCGCAGCCTTGCCGAAGTCTATCAAGTAGCAACAATAAACCCATGGGAGACACGGCTATTACCTTCAACGCAAGTGATGAACCTAAATTCCGAACAGCCCGAGCACCAGCCGCATTGGTCCTCAGTCCATAGTGGACGGCTTTCGCCTCACCAAGGTACTCATGGATGGAGGCAGCGGATTGAACCTCATTTATGAGGAAACCCTTCAAAAAATGGAAACTAGACTGGAACCGCGTTGAGCGAAGCAGACACAACCTTTAGAGGAATAATCCCCAGTCGGGAAGCGCGCTGCACAGGAAAAATCACACTAGATGTGGTGTTCGGCACGCCGGATAATTACAGGTCCGAAGAGGTCACATTTCAGGTGGCCCCGTAGCAGCGGATATCACGCCTACTAGGGCGGGAAGCATTTACAATTTCCAAGCAATACCCCATTACGGGTACATGAAGCTCAAGATGCCGGGCCGAACGGTATTATCACTCTCGCTAGTGATCCGGACATAGCACTCCGCGCCGAAAACAAGACAGCCGCATTAGCCCTGGAGGCACTATCCGAAGCCTTAGAGCTGAGGAACTGACTGCGCTGCGCTCCACAGTTAACAGGGATGATGTGATACTCGACAAGAGATCCAAGTCCACATCCTTTAAGCCAGCAGACGAAATAGTCAAGTTCCAGGTCCATCCAACGGACCCCAATAAAACAGCATCCATCGGGGCACGATTAAACCCTGATATGGACGCCGCACTGCGAGAATTTCTACGTGAAAATTGGGACATCTTCGCCTGGCACCCTTCAGACATGCCAGGAATCCCACGCAGGCTGGCCGAACACAGCTTAAATATCCTAAAAGGATTCAAACCTGTCAAACAAGCCCTTCGGCGTTTTTCCGAACACAAGAGATAGGCTATGGGAGAGGAGCTAGCCAAGCTATTGGAGGCCGGATTCATTAGAGACATTAAACATCCAGACTGGCTAGCAAACTTGGTGATGGTACCAAAGAAGGACAAATCCTGGCTCCTGTGTGTCGATTTTAAAGACCTTAACAAGGCTTGCCCAAAGGATCCCTTCCCCCTCCCCCGTATCGATCAAATTATCGATGCCACCGCAGGACACGATTCGTTGTGTTTGCTCGATGCATACTCCGGTTACCATCAAATTAAGTGGCAGAATCAGACAAAGCCGCAACAGCATTCATCACACCATACGACCCATTCTGCTTCAACACAATGCCCTTCGGGCTGAAAAACGCCGGCGCAACATATCAGCGCATGATTCAGACATGTCTGGCAGACCAGATCGGTGCAAGATAGTG
>NC_053022.1:50471055-50532705 GCF_003073215.2 Triticum urartu
ATATATATATATATTATGATCGGTTCTACTAGAAATTCTATTTATATATATGCATAACGTGTACAATATGTAGTATCATAAAATACCAGCAAACGAAAAATAATTAAATGGAAAACACAAAATTAAATAAAAAAGAAATCATAAACCCAAAACCCCCGAAACCTTTTAATACCGGTTGGTGACACCAACCGGTACTAAAGGGCTCCCTGCCCCCGAAGCTGGCTCGTGCCACGTGGTTGCCCTTTAGCACCGGTTCGTGCTGAACCGGTACTAAAGGGAGGGGGGCTTTAGTGCCTACACTTTAGCACCGGTTACCAAACCAGCACTAAAGGGCCTTACGAACCGGTGCTATTGCCCGGTTCTGCACTAGTGTCTATCTGTTGGCTGCACACCCTTATAAACACGAATGCGTCCTTGGCAAAGAGAGAGGGCCGTCATGATTTTGGTAGGGGTGGGGCATCAAGTATCGCTAAGTTGCATGCATGGGCAATGAATTGGTATGGGCCACTCGCACGGGATGGGCTTTAGGGTTAGGTTAGAATAGGATTATATTTCCCTATTTTAGTTTCCTCTTTGATTTGGATTTTATTAAATATCAACAAAAATTCTACTAAATTCTAGAAAATCCAACATAATATTTCGATATTGGGGAATATATTTGCAGCCCAAATATTAAATTAAATTCATATAATAAATTGATGAACTTTATGTTGGGATTTATAAATATTCACTAAAAATAAAGTTAGTGTTCTAAATAATTCACAAAACTTTTTTGAACTCCAAATAAAATAAAAATGAATATTTGGGGAAGTTGTTTTAGTTTCACTCAATTTCAGTATTCATTTAATTAAATGCCAAAAGCTTCAAATCCAAGTCAAAACTCGCTAAACTCAAGCAACAGAAACAAAAAACCTTGAATAACCCTATTTAAATAATTCACATTCAAAAATTTCGAAATTTTGGTATTTGGGATGTGACACATGTACCTTCAACTATCCTTTGTGTGAGCAAGAGAATGAAGAGGCTCAGTCCATGAGGAAGAAGAGAAGGCTGAAAATTTGAGGTTACAAATACAAAGGAAATTTAGGAGTAAAGCAGCTTGTTTAGCATTATGAATAGGTCTCTTGTGGATTATCACATCTTAGTTACACGGGGGAGGTTTTACCAGGTTCATGCCCCCTGTTCTAGGGTTAACACTCTAATCCTCTTGATGCTTATCTCATATGAACAGTGTTGTTACAATGATGCTTGGATCTGCCTGAATCTATCCTAGGCTTGTGTGTATCTCGTAACACCCTCTTTAGATTTCCTTCCAACCTCGCCTTATATGAGACAATGAGGATGCAGGGTACAACAGTTGTTTTGAGCCACACTATAATAACCACGCCATGATAACGAATGTTACTATAGGAACTACCATGATGCCATTAAGTTGTCTTGAGGGTGCCGTTAGTAATGTTTGCATTGATTGACTACTACTAGTCCAGTCAGATGGTCTTCGTGGTGCTACCGTGCTAGCCAGCCAGATGGGATTTATGATGTCGGCCCAGATGAGTGATCTCATGGCATATATTTGAGTCGTTCAGGCCTGCTGGGCTAAACCAATGTCATGGGCCTACCCTGGGGGAATCATGTTGTCAGTAGCCTTCAAGTTGCTTAAGGTCTTGCTAATGGCGCCGACTCCTCTTGATTGAGGAATATTCTTTTGGAAGAACCTAAGGTGAACATCACTGGCCCCTCTACAAAGAGGCCTTGATGGACTCAAAAAGTACCTTAAAAGGTTAGTAATGGGTAGTACAGACTCAGTGATACTAATATGCTCGTCTGGGAGCTTGGCTTGTGGCTTGCTGTGAAGTGTATCATAAATTCTGAGTGATCTGAAGAATGCCTAAGCTTATCTGAATGGTTCGATGCCAGTTGTCCTAGAGAGGAACATTCCTTTGATTTTCATCTTTAGAACTTGGTCTTGACACTCAGGCCTTTGGTTAGAGAACCAACTAGTGCCTCGGGGATGCAAAGTCCATAGATAGTCCTGGCTTTGCCGAGTGACCTAAGATTTACTTGAGCCAAACACCCACACCCCTCCCTTGAGGAAAGCTTGTGTCTGAGTCAGTATGCCATGTAAAGAACTGGGCAACATATTTTACTTGTGATCAGAGACGACTAGGAAACTTGTTCAGTCCACCGACTGCGGGGCACCTTCGCCCGATTCTTCCAAGCTTTAGTCAAAGCGACATTTGATATGTGCCGAGGGTCTGGGACGTTAGATGGAATCTCGGCCAGGATGTCACAACGATTGCAAGCATTAATGCGAGCAATCAAGTGCATAAAACCTTGGCGCTGCCCTGAGATGCAGACTCCTCGATCCCTGTAAAGCATGCGCATGCACTAGTACAGAATCACAATTTTGTGCCAGTTTTTGTACATGGGTCGGCCGCGGTTCCCCGTTCCGCCTCAAAAACTATGTCGTTAATGGCATGTTTCAGAGAGCTGTATGCAAATTCCTCTAAAACCATATCAAGCTCGGTGCCTATTTTTGGATAGTACTCCAATCCAAAATAAGAGTCGTGGTTTTAGTTCAGTGAAGTAAAACCACGACTCTTATTTTGGATTGGAGGGAGTAGTACGTTTCCTTGTATTTTAAGTTTTTGTTGCTACCAACCTGTCGTTGTACTAGATCTTGAATAATCCTATTGAGGTTGCTGCTGATATTAAATATAACATCTATCCTTTCTCTTATTGTTGGGTCCATGTAGTTATCTCGACACTCATTTGAATCCAAAAAGTCTGAGGATATTGCCAAGAAGACCAACTTGGTGTGGGAAGCACCCAGTTTCAAGCACCTGTACTTGAATCTGTTGTTCATGAAAGGGTTTTCGGAGGAAGAGAAGGTGATGAGCAATATAAGGCTTGTCATGGAAAGATGTGTGGGCTTGAAGATAATCCAACTGTGTGGTACAGACCCGTACGAGGAGTGCAAAGCCATATACCCTGAGTGTTCAATGTTTCCTGTGAATAAATCTACCAAGCATCGGGATTAAGGGGCAATCCACATATGGATTCTCCTCAGATGAGGAGATAATAATGGGATGATGGGTATCATTAGGTAGTACGTAGAATCTAGTCAGTAGCTTAGCAGGCCCATTAATTAGCAAGGATATATATTGAGTAGGTGCAAACATATGTCGCAGGCTTGCTTTTTCAGAGACTAGTTGAGCTGCCCATGTGTTGCAACGGAAGCCAAAACATTTCATGTTTAGAAAGTAGACTGGGTTACAGTAAGGACGCAAATAAGGCACGACTGTCCCCCCCCCCTAATAATGGGATGATGGGTATCATTAGGTAGTATGTAGAATCTAGTCACTAGCTTAGCAGGCCCATTAATTAGCAAGGAATATATATTGAGTAGGTGCAAACATATGTCGCAGGCTTGCTTTCAGAGACTAGTTGAGCTGCTCATGTGTTGCAACGGAAGCCAAAACATTTCATGTTTATAAAGTAGACTGGGTTGCACTAAGGACGCAAATAAGGCACGACTGTTTCCCCCTCCCCATGAGGAGATCAGCTCGAACGTTCCCCTAGGGAGGGGGGAATGAGCAACAAAACACCCTCCAGCGCACGACCCAAAACGTCCGACTAGCCCTTTGCTAGGTCTATGGAGCTCTAACTGGCAGAAATGCCATTGCTTCTGACCCACTAAAAAAATGGTAAACAGGCCACTAGTAAAAGAAAAAATACTTCAAATATAAAACGATTTTTTTGCCATGAACAACAATTCAAGTAAAAATAGAAAAAGAAAAATTGCCATGAAAAAGAATCCACCTATATGTAACACAAAATTTGCTGTGAGTTACAGAAGATTTTTTCTAAAAGTTGACATGGTGTGTACATGTATCATGACGTATGTGATAAGGACATATTTATAAGAAATTGCCATGTTGTAAATACCAAAGTTCCTAAAATTTGGCATGTGAATATTATAAATTTTATAAAAACATGCTCACACTAGCGATTAACAAACTGAAACTTGGTTTTCTACCGGGAAGAATCAGACTCAGACACTTGGCAACGTTGGTTCCAGCACATGGCAGCGGTGTGCATGATGCATCCGGGAAAAAGATGGTCTTAGGTTCGGCTCTACCAAGTGAGCCTGGCCGGTGTACCCGATGCACCCTCTTGATATCAAACTCACCGTACGTGTCCACCTCACGCTCAATCAGAAATGCCCCTACAAATACAGCCTGATCAACTATCCTGGAATCACATCCCACAAACGCATATCACAACTTCACAAGTATAGTATCCTGCTTGAAACTATGAGAACGGTGGAGCTCGCGGGTGAAGGTAGAGGCTCGAGGTCGTCGTGGCCGGAGGCGGTGGGGCTACCTGTGGCCACGGCAGCGCACCTGATCAATGGTGACAGGCCCGATGTTGCGGTGGCGTTGATCGTGGAAAGGGATCCCATCAGGCCACCACCACCAGGGCGTCCCGACCCTAGGCGCGTCATCCTTGTCTGTGACGCAGCCGGCATCGTCGTCAAGACTCCTGTGGTCGGCTAGCATAACACGCACCGGCGTGTAGTGCAACACCTATATACACTGTTTGAAGTTGCCCACGTATCCTATTCCCTATCGCTACAACCTAAGCTATGATAATAAATCTGTGAAAGATGGGCTGCTTGCTCGGGTAATAGATAATCTACAGCTCTTTTGTACTTTGAACATTCTGCAGGAATAAGAAAAGCATGTGGGCTTTTGGAAACATGGTGGTACGTATATGACTGATTGCCTCATCCCTAAAATAAATTAAACTATGGACGACCGCTTTACATTGTCTATAAAGGTGTAACCCTATCGCAGTCACTACTCCACACCGATTCCGGGACGGATTCACATATTCACACAATAAGGCCATACCATGGGCCATGGGGTGTTGGACATTTGAGTAAATATGTATGATCTATCAGTGTGGAGAAAATAAGCTTTATATGAACTTGTGATATAGAAGAAATAAAAGCGACAGACTGCATAATAAAGTTCTTTATCACAAGCGGCAATATAAAGTGACTTTTTTGCATTAAGATTTTGTGCATCCAACCATAAAAGCGCATGACAACCTCTGTTTCCCTCTGCGAAGGACCTATCTTACTTTTATCTTCCTACCTTTATACAATAGTCACGGTGATCTTCACCTTTCCTTTTTACACTTTATTCTTTTTGGCAAGCACTATGTTTTAGAGAAAGATCCAGATATATATCCACTCGGATGTAAGCTATCATAAAGTATTATTATTGACATTACCCTTAATGTAAAAAGTTGGGAGAGGAAACTATAAGCCCATATCTTTCATTATGTCCGACTGAATCTTTGAACCCATAAGTATCGCGTGAATGTTAGCAATTATGAAAGACTAAATGATAGTTAAGTATATGACTTGCTGAAAAGCTCTTGTATTGCCTCTTTTCGAAGTTATGATGAATTGCAATTACTTCAATGACTGATATCATAGTTTGTTAGTCTTCAATGAAGTTTCTGATTCATACTTTACCTTGTGAATGAATTGTTACTTTAGCATAAGAAATTATATGACAATATATGTTGATGTTCTAAAGATGATCATGATGCCCTCATGTCCGTATTTTATTTTATCGACACCTCTATCACTAAACATGTGGACGTATTTATCGATTTCGGTTTTTGCTTGAGGACAAGCAACGTCTAAGTTGGGGGAGTTGATACGTCCATTTTGCATCATGTTTTTATATTGATATTTATTGCATTATGGGTTATTACACATTATAGCACAATACTTATGTCTTTTCTCCCTTATTTCACAAGGTTTGCATGAAGAGGGAGAATGCCGGCAGGTGGAATTCTGGACTGGAAAAGGAGCAAATCTGAGACCTATTCCGCACAAGTCCAAAAGTCCTAAACTTCACGGATAATTATTTTGGAATAAAAAAATATTGAACGAAGAAAGCACCAGAGGGGACCCACCAGGCAACCACAAGGGTGGGGGTGCGCCCTACCCCCTGGGCGCGTCCCCCTGCCTTGCCGTCCACCTATCAGGCCCTTGGTGCCCATCTTCTGCTATATGAAGGGTTTTTACCTAAAAAATGAAGAGGAAGCTTTCGGGACAAAGTGCCACCGTCTCGAGGTGAAACTTGGGCAGAACCAATCTAGGGCTCCGGCGGAGCTGTTCTGTCGGGGAAACTTCCCTCCCGGAGGGGGAAATCGAAGCCATCGCCATCACCAATAATCCTCTCATAGAGAGGGGGTCAATCTCCTTCAAAATCTTCACCAGCACCATCTCCTCTCAAACACTAGTTCATCTCTTGTATCCGATCTGTGTCTCAAAATCTTAGATTCATACCTGTGCGTTGCTGATAGTGTTGATTACTCTTTGTAGTTGATGCTAGTTGGTTTATTCGGTGGAAGATCATATATTCAGATTCTTAATGATAATTATTACCCCTCTGATTATAAACATGAATATGCTTTCTGAGTAGTTACGTTTGTTCCTGAGGACATAGGAGAAGTCTTGCTATAAGTAATCATGTGAATTTGGTATTCGTTCGATATTTTGATGAGATGTATGTTCTCTCTCCTCTAGTGGTGTTATGTGAACATAGACTACATGACACTTCACCATGATTTGGGCCTAGAGGAAGGCATTAGGAAGTAATATGTAGATGATAGGTTGCTAGAGTGACAGAAGCTTAAACCCTAGTTTATGCGTTGCTTCGTAAGGGGATGATTTGGATCCATATGTTTCATGCTATGTTTAGATTTATCTTAATTCTTCTTTTGTAGTTGCGGATGCTTGCGCACTACTAGGGAAAAGGCTAGCAGCAGCGCGGGTTTTAGGCCTATCAGTAGCGCGGGGATATGCGCTACTGATAAGGCGCTACAGCTATTCCTTAGCAGTAGGGCGTGTTACATGCGCTACTGCTAGGACAAGTAGCTGCAGCGTTTGTTCAATCCGCGCTACTGCTAATGTAACTACTGGCAGCGCGTTTTCCGTCCATCGCTACTATTATTCTTTTGTTTAGTGTATTTATCGTACAAATATTGGTACAATACCAGTTATGAGGTTTACGTCATTATGTCCATAACAGTGTGTCAAATGAAGGTGGATTAGTTTCAAGTGGAGGCAATATGTGGTGCATGTCAAAAGTATACTACAAATCCAAACTTGATCTAGTTTGGACTAGTAGTACTTTCGATGTGCACCACATGTTGCCTCCACTTGAATCTAATCCGCCAACACAAGCTATTTAATCATCATCGTAGTCATTACCACCAACATTAGCTATTTAATTATCATAGTCATAGTGTAGCACACATCATCATCTTCAAACTCTCATTCTAGCTAGCTAATCACCACCAACACTAGCTAATAATAATCATCATAGTCATTACCACCAACACTAGCTATTTTATCATCATAGTAATAGTGTAGCACATCATCATCCTCAAACTCATTTCTAGCTAGCTAATCACTCCTGCTGCTCTCTCTTAGGTAAAATAACATAAAACATGTGTAGCTCTCCTCCTTGATCAAGTTGGAGCATGCAGATGAACCTGTCTCCTAATTTTGGGTAGCACATCTGTTTGCTGCCCCCTAGTACTTCTCTGCGCTCCCCCATCACATATCTGGTCCAGTCTTGCACTATTAAGCATTCATTGCTGATATTGAATGCACTAAAGTAACATGTAGGATATCTTGGATGTAAGCTAATAATACTCATGGTACCTTTAGTCTCGATCCCATAAGGCACAACATTCATCGGGAGTCCCTGTTGAAAAAACATCGTATGGTAACATACTTAGCAATGAAGTTTAGCTTCACAAATAATGTATGGAAAAGATGCACTGAGGACAAATAGTAAAAATCTTACCATCCTTCCTAAATAGATGTGACCGTAGTTCATTACGAACACTATTGGTCGCACGTTTTCAGTACTAACATTTCTAAGTCCAGGAAGAAAATTTGTCTTGACAGTATCAAGATCCTCAAGCCATGAAACATAATGACTTAGCTCCTCGAAGTTTAGTTCAGCCCCGGGACAGTAGTAGGTCATGTCTACCAAGCGCTGGACATGCTTGCTTGCACCGAAATAGGCTGACAATACAAATTAGTTTTCAACTATTTTTGAATAAACAATATCAAAGACATAAATATGGTTGAGAAACTTATATAATGGTGTAACTGGAGGCGTCTGCACATCAACCCAGATGTCGGTATTACCTTCAATATCATCTTCCGGACGAATATCAAAGGTGATAACCATATCAGGCTCAAATGCATAAGTCTTGCATAGTGCTCGCCATGTTTTGCATCCAAAATAAGTATAGTCGTCTGAATTGTATAATTTTGCGTGGAAAATATAACCATGCTCGGTCTTCAAGTAAACTTTTTTTACCTCCATAGTATGACTGAAACCTATCTTATCCAATACAAAAACTCTTGCATGGCAGGGGATACGCTAGTAGAATAGTAAAAAAAATATAAGTTGAAGCAAATGAAGCAGATGTCATGCTTAATTACGAAAAAAGACTTGTCGTTGTGACTTAATGTATCCACTTCAAAGTTCTCGCCCAGCTTGATGCTGAAGCGCCTATCATCATCTAGGAAGATTCCGTCGCACAGGCCGCGCTCGTCTTCGCGGTATTTGCAAATACCGAAATCCTTTTTGTCGTCAGACATTTCCTATGTTCATAGTTAAAACATTAGTTGAAAATCAATAGAAGACAACTACCAGGATACTCAACACACAAATCCGGGCCACTCGATATTTCCTACATATTCTGGCAAAAGTCATGCCAAAATTCACGGAAAAATCCGGCACGACCTTTGCTAAAATAGGACATATCGAGCGCCTGAAATTTGCCGGAACGGAAATGAATCAACACTCCAGCAAAACATAGGCCACTCGGAGGTGTAACCTACAAACATGACCGGCCACTTGGATATTGAGAAACACAAGATATACATTTCAAAGTATCTTATAGGACTCAAATTAGCATGCATTCAATAAGCAAAAGTAAATCATCTCATGCGTCCGTACATCGTCGAATATTATCACTAATGCATCCCGAATAGTGTCATACATATAACATCACTAGTACAACTAAAACCCTAGCACACGACGGGTATCGGCGCGGGCGGTGGACACCCACAAAGAAGGAACCATCACGGGATCATAGCTCCAGTGAGATCCCTGGAGAACCTGCCAGGTATTGGAGAACCTATGCTCCAACGCAAACAAGTAGCGACGGACATGCGCGTCCTCCTCACTGACACGGTGACGCACCACCTCCGCGGAGTCCTCGAGCCTCTGGACCGTCACTGGCCCACGCGACCGCCACCAAAGAAGGTTCGGGTCAACGACAGGCTGGGTCCTCACCAACCTGCGCCCCCGGTATGTAGCGCCTCCCAGTACCACCCCGGCGAAGCCCAGTCCCAGACATGGCCCATCTGGTCAAGCAGGTGTCGTCCTCCGCCGACTCGACGACGAGGATGCGGGATAGGCATCGTCCACGTCGATGCGAGAAAAATTGCTTTAACTAAAAAAATAGCAACAAGTTCTTACTAACTAGTTCTATTAATTCAACTCGTTCTTACTAAATATAAACTTACTATAAATAGAAAGAAACTAGCACATCTACTACTACTAATTAACATCTAACTACTACATCTACTAATAATTAACATCTGACTACTACATCTACTACTAATTAACATCTACTACTGCTAATTATACAACTAGTTTACCATCACTACTTCTAAAAATCATTATCTATGAACCCTAAATTAACATCTACTACTACTAAAATCATCTACTAACTAAGCAAAGAGAGAGGGGGTGGGGGAGGGTGGGGGGCTTACAGAGGGATAGACGTTGGCGGGGAGGTGCTCGGCGACGGAGGGGCGGCGAGGGCGGGCTCGGGATCGGGAGGCGGCGGTCCTGGGCAGCAGGCTCGGTCGAGGGCGGCGACGGTGTGGTCGAGAGCGGCGGCGGTGAGGTTGAGGGCGGGCGGCGGCGGCGACGGTGAGGGCAGTTTTAGAGAAAACTGCTACTGCTAATGGAAGCAGTTATTTCTTTTGTTTATCCCAATATTAGTAACACTTTGTCCTGAAAAAACGCTATAAGTCTAAGCAATGTAAAAACATCAAAAATATACATTGGTCATCATTGATCTTTTTGTGTATAATCTAAATAGTCAACATGAATCCTCACTGTACCTGTATAGGTACAGGCGAGAATTCATATTGCAACCACACATATAGTTCAATGAAGACCAAGTGCTCGAGATAGGTTGAGAAGTAACATATTTAAGGTGGTAAACACCTTGTTCGCTTAGCAGTATGGGACTAAACTTAATTAGTTGCGGTGATATTTAGCAGCAGCGAGTTTTGAAGAAAATCGTTGCTACTAAGTTCTTTAGCAGTAGCACGTCCACGGGAAGGGCGCTACTACTATATCTAGCCTGGGGGCAACACGGTGGCAATTATAGTAGTAGCGCTCTTTTCACCTAGAGCGCTACTGCTACTTAGTCATTAGTAGCGCTCTTTACTGAAGCTCGCTACTGCTAATTACCAGTAGCGCCTGTTTTTAGACCGCGCTGCTGCTAAGATTCTGTGTATAAGGTTTTCCCTAGTAGTGGCGAGAGGGGTTAATCATAAGTGGGAGGCTTGTCCAAGAAAGGACAGCACCCAAGCACCGGTCCACCCGCATATCAAATTATCAAAGTAAAAAACGCGAATCATATGAGCATGATGAAAACTAGCTTGACAATAATTCCCATGTGTCCTTGGGAGCGCTTTGCTTTATATAAGAGTTCGTCCAGGCTTGTCCTTTGCTACAAAAAGGATTGGGCCACCTTGCTACACCTTAGGAACTTTTGTTACTCGTTACCCATTACGAATTATCTTATCACACAACTATCTGTTATCGATAATTTTAGTGCTTGCAGAGAATACCTTGCTGAAAACCGTTTGTCATTTCCTTCTGCTCCTCGTTGGGTGATGGCAGCTGGAACTACGTCGGTATTTTCCTGGAGAGGGGGGGATGATGCAGCACAGCGGCGGTAGGTATTTCCATCAGTTATGAAACCAAGGTTATCGAACCAGTAGGATAACCAAGCAACACAACGTAAACAGCACATGCACACAAATAACAACACCTCGCAACCCGACGTGTTAAAGGGGTTGTCAATCCATTTCAGGTAACGGCACCAGAAATTGGTGCGTGACGGTAAAAAGATTGTAATAGATTGGATAAATAGATCGCCAATAAAATAAAATGCAGCAAAGTATTTTTGTATTTTTGTTTTAATAGATCTGAAAATAAAAGCAAGGAAAAAGTAGATCGCAAAGGCAAATATATGAGAAATAAGACCCTGGGGACGTAGGTTTCACTAGTGGCTTCTCTCAAGAAAAATAGCAAACGGTGGGTAAACAAATTACTGTTGGGCAATTGATAGAACTTCAAATAATTATGATGATATCCAGGCAATGATCATTACATAGGCATCACGTCCAAGATTAGTAGACAGACTCCTGCCTGCATCTACTACTATTACTCCACACATCGACCGCCATCCAGCATTCATCTAGTGTATTAAGTTCATGTAAAAATGGAGTAATGCAATAAGAACGATGACATGATGTAGACAAGATCCGTTTATCTATATGGAGGTAGATATAGATCTCGTCTTTTTATCCATAGTAGCTAGCAATGATACACACGTGTCAGTTCCCTTTCCGTCACTGGGATCAAGCACCGTAATATCGAACCCACTACCGGGCACCTCTTCCCATTGCAAGATAAATAGATCGAGTTGGCCAGACAAAACCCAAATATCGGAGAAGAAATACGAGGCTATAAGAGATCACGCATAAAAGAGATCAAAGAAACTCAAATACTTTCATGGATATAAAAACATAGATATGATCATAAACTCGAAGTTCATCGATCCCAACAAACACACCGCAAAAGAGTTACATCATATGGATCTCCAAGAGACCATTGAATTGAGAATCAAGAGAGATATGAAGCCATCTAGCTACTAACTACGGTCCCGAAGGTCTACAAAGAACTACTCACGCATCATCGGAGAGGCACCAATGGAAGTGGTGAACCCCTCCGTGATGGTGTCTAGATTGAATCTGGTGATTCTGAACTCTGCGGCGGCTGGATGAATATTTCGTCGACTCCCATAGTGTTCTGGTATTTTTGGTGTATTTATAGAGCAAAGAGGTGGTCCGGCAGGCACCCGAGGTGGGCACAACCCACTGGGGCGCACCAAGGCCTCCTGGCGCGCCCTGGTGGGTTGTGCCCCCCCTCGCCACCCCCCCCCCCAGCTGCAACCAAGGCCCATCTGCTTCCTTTTGGCTCATAAAAATTATCGTAAAGTTTTGTGCTATTTAGACTCCGTTTGATATTGATTTCCCGCGATGTAAAAACATGGAAAAGATAGGAACTGGCACTGGGCACTATGTCAATAGGTTAGTACCAAAAAATGATATAAAATGACTATAAAATGATTATAAAACATTCAAGATTGATAATAAAATAGCACGGAACAACCAAAAATTATAGATACATTCGAGCCATATCATTGGGTTTGACACTCTTACTTATCGAAAGGACTACTATAGATCCCTATACTTGTGGGTAGTCACATCCCCAAGCTTAGACGCTTCAGTCTCCTTGTATATTTACTTGGGGTGCCTTGGGCATCCCCAAGCTTGAACTCTGGTCTCTCCTCCTTCTCATATCGAGAACTCCTCAATCTTTGACCACTTCATCCACACAAAAGTTGACAGAAAAGTCGCTAAGATCCATTAGTATAATAGTGCAAATCACTACTCTAAGTACTATTGCAAACCCATTCATATTTTGTTTTTGCACTGTAGCTACTCTATTATAACTTCTCCATGGCTTATACCACAGATAGAATTGATAGTTTCATCAAAACAAGCAAAGCAATGCATCAAAAACAGAATATGTCTTAAATGGGACAGTCTGTAGAAATCTGAACATCTACCATACTTCTGGAATTCCAAACATTCTGAAACATTAGGACAAAATAAAGAAATTGTATAGAAATACTGTGCAAGAAGTTTCAGAAAACGTTTGACATTCCATTAAAAAATGTAAAATCGCGCACTACAACCAAAGTTTCTGTTTTTGCACCGCACATACAAGCAATCTAATCATCCTAAAGGAAAACCTTGGCACATTATTTTTATAATACAATGGATTCGTACAAGGGGATAATTATTTTTGTGAGAACTTTCATGAAAAATTATACATTGGTTCCATGAGCATGAACACTAGTGTTCAAGGTCGACCCTCACTTCTTCAATGCATCACCTTTCAATCGCTTCTCTTTTTGAAAAAGTTTTTAGGTTCTCATCTATATATTTTTTACTTTATCAAAGCACTCAACAGAAATAAATGACTCTCTAAAACTTTCGGGTTGTCTCCCTGGCAACACTTTCTTTAAAGCCATTAAAATAGGCATAAAGTGCTCAAGTAATGGATCCACCCGGATCCCAAGGTATATCAAAGCCAATTTGAATTAAGAATGATTTATAATTTAGTAGTGAGCACAAAGCAACATATATCACACAATGATGAAGTCTAACTCTCTTCCTATGCATCAGCATGTCATACAAAAACAATTCATGCACATCAAGTAAAGAATAATACATAACATAAGCAGTTTTTGCAATTTTATCGTGTTGGAAACATAGAGAGGCGGAGATGTAGTTCCTCACCCATAATAATTATAAGTAGGAGCATCAAGCACATGCATATTATATTCATCAAAATCATCATGTGCAACGGTAAAAGGCAACCCATCAATGTAATCCTTAATAAGTGCAAACTTTTCCGATATAGTGTAGTTTGGAGAATTCAAAAATATAATAGGACTATCATGTGTGGGTGCAGTAGCAACAATTTTATGTGTAACGTAAGGAACTATATCAAGTTCATCTCCATAAGCATAATTCATATTGGCATCTTGGCCACAAGCATAGAAAGCATCATCAAAAAGGGATATTTCAAACGAATCAATGGGATCACAACAATTTTCATAGCATTCATCCTTCGGTAAGAATGAAGGGACATTAAACAATGTATGAGTTGGAGAGTTACTCTCATTAGAAGGTGGGCACGGATAGCTAATCCACTCTTCCTCCTTTTGTTCTTCACTCTCCTCGTCATCTTTTTAGTCTCTTCTTGGATAGCGGAGACTTCCTCAATAAATACATCAATATCGGAATTGTATTTATAATTCTCATAGAAATATTTAAGGATAGCAAAATTTTCAGGTCTATAAACTGAATCATCAAAATCTTCATACCTTTCAAACAAAGATTCAATTTCATAAGCATCCTTAAAAGCAACAAATTATTATATTCGTTCCACATCATAGTAATCATATCTACAATTAGCATAAGAAGCTAAGGTTTCATTATCACTAAATTTGCATGAAAAGGGAAGGTGTGGAGCCTTCATCCTAGAGCAACTAGTATAATCATATCTCTGGCATAAATTCCAAGCATACCAATGCAACATATCAATTTGATCCCATAGCAGTTTCCCTTTTTGTGTCAAGAGATAATCCCTAAAGTATTCACATTGATCCAATGTGTCTCCCATTATCATGTTGAATGAGGTTTTCTCAGGATTATCAAAGTAGTGTTTAATATTTTTCACATAACGAGCATCGAGGGTTTTAGGAGGTTCTCCATCTTCATGAGTAGCAAGTACAACTAATGTTTTTAGTATTTCGTGTTCCATATCCATAACTAAAGATAGAGAACAACTTAGAATAGAAAATAAAAACTACTTAGTGATAAAGCAAACAAGCACACACAAGAATATTCACCCCACACTATTGCTCTCCGGCAACGGTGCCAGAAAACATTCTTGATAACTCACAAGTGTAGGGGATCGTTTGTAGCCTTTTTCAATAAGTAAGAATGTCGAAACCAATGAGGAGCTAAAGCTAGAACAAATATTCCCTCAAGTTCTATCGAGCACCAATACAACTCTACGCACAATTAACGTTTGATTTACCTAGAATAAGAATAAAACTAGAAGTACTTTTTAGGTGTAGTAGGATAGTTTTGCAAGATAATAAAGAGCACGTAAATAAAAACTAGAGGTTGTTTAGATAAAAGTACAATTAAATTAGTATAGAGAGTGTGGATTAGTAGTGGCAGGATTTGCGGAATTGTCCCTAGGCAATTGATAACTAGACCGTTAATCATTCTTGCAATTTTATATAAGGGAGAGGCATAAGCTAACATACTTTCTTTACTTGGATCATATGCACTTACGGCTGTTTTTGTTCACTTTTCATTACCGGCCATTACATTTATTGTTTTGAAGGACAACCTTTAGAAATGGATTTTATTTTAGATTGTTAGATTATGATGCTCACAGTTACATTTGTTCATGAACAACAGCTTCAAGTTCAAACGCTTGGAACTGTGTGTTTCCCACACCAAGTTGGTCTTCTTAGCAATATCCTAAAACTTGGTGGGTTGACAAGACTGTCGAGATAACTGCATGGACCCAACAACAAAAGAAATAATGAATATTACATTTAAAATCAGCATCAACCACAATATTAGTTTTCAAGATGCAGTACGGCGACAGACCCGCAGCAACAGAAACTTACAAGTAAATGTGCTACTCCCTCAAATCAATATTAATTGACGCTGCTCTAGTACAACTTTAGTACAAAGTTGTACTAATCATGCGCCAGTAAATTTAGATTGGAGGGAGTACTATTCAAAATAGGCATTGACCTCCACATTAGTATTTATGGATAAGCCCTCATATGGTTTTAGAGGAATTTGCATACAGGTCTCTGAAATAGGAATGAAGTTGTATATGGTACCTATGCAATTACAGCTTGATCTGTAGAAATTTGGAGGAATTCCAACCTTATCTTGCGTGGAAATTCTCTCCCAAGAAAATTCATGTTTAAGAATTTCTGCATTTCTGCATTGCACCGTCATTAATATCATTTAATGAGTCTCATATTGCCCACATTCCAATGCGGCATGTAGTACCTTTCGTTAAAGCTGCCAGTGGCTGAGTGTGTTTGCCTTGTGTTCTATCTTGTGCAATACAACTAACTTATTTTCCACAAGTGCTTTCGTTTGCAATAAAACTAACTATTACGCATGCACATATCCTCCTCTCATCATTATTATTAGTGGCAGAGCAGCGCTAGTGACATGCTGGTATATACAAAATGCATAAACATGTCATACAAAAAATTATATCAAGTGGGCAAGTGGCAAAGAAAACCTTAATTAACAGACTTTACGTAGATGTTTTGCCTTCGGCTCGCTGCAGTGCTTGTAGTCATCGCTAGGTGGTCTACGAATCTGGATATAATTTTTATTATTTCTGATGTTTGTTGTACTGCCATGATTGAAGATGAATAGGTTGAGAGTTTTCTCGCAGAAAAAAACATTTAGTTTTCTTAAATAGGTGAATACCAATTGAAATTGCACAAACATTTCTGAAAAATAGGTGGACACCATGAGAAATATGTAAAAAAAACACAACCTAGGGTTTTTCTGCTGTAACGACAATCTTAAGTAAAATGTAACCAAGTGCGGGTATATTTTGAAAAGAGCTCGTAGAAAACTTGTCACGTTACTTGCAATTGCAATGTTCCGTACGTCCATTGTTCTCAAACTAGGAACTAGCAGAATCTTCCTTAAATACTACGCACTGCTTGCTCCAAAATTAACACCAGGTCAACGTGATCGAGTTCAATCTGTTTCTTCCCGACTCCGTACTCGCGTGACATTCTTTGCGTCCGTCCGGTTCCATCGCCGCCACAGGAGACCCACATCGTATATCAAACACACGCGTGCGTAGCGTGTAGCCGATCGCCTTTAGGCTCTAGCTAGCCCTATCCCCATGGACGACACTAGCACCGCCACCGCCACCGATGGCTGTGCATCTCCCTCTTCGCTGTCTCCGTTATTCTATTCTTCCTCTGTCCGTTCCTGGGGGACGGTGGCATGGGCCCCTTCGCCGTTACGGCCTTCGTCGTCAGCGTCTTCATCGCGGTCCTCGTCATCTGCATCATGCCATGTCGTCCTGGCGGCGGGATTGACGCGGCCACCATCTCGGCGAAGCTCCCTGCACCGTTCGAGTTCGAGGGTGCCGCCACGGCAGTGGAGGAGTGCGCCATTTGCCTTGCGCCGCCGCGCGTCGGGGAGATGGTCCGTCGGCTGCCGGTGTGCGGGCACCTGTTCCACGCGGGCTGCTTCGACCGATGGCTGCAGCAGCAGGCCACGTGCCCGCTGTGCCGTGCCGCCGTCGTCGTCGCCGCCGCACCCAGCAGCGGCCGGCTGAACTACCTGTCTGACATACAGCGTACGTGCACGTAGGTGTCTTTTTTTATAGTTCGTGACCGTGTTGATCTTGTGTTGTGCGTACAGTCGCCTTTATCACGATTGTTTTTGAGAGGAAAACTATGCTCATATCAATGTTGCGTTTTGGGTGCGGGTGCGCCGTCACCCGTGCAGGCTACAGCTGCTGCTTCGGTGTATGTGCAATGTTTAACGACGCCGTCCATCCAGACTTCTTCAGCTCCTGCTCCGGTTGCCGTGGTCCCCCTTGGCCCAGCTGCGTATCGTCCGAATGGATCAGCCACGACACCCCTTGCGGCCGTTTCAGTGGGACTTGCGGCGCATCCCTCTTCACCGACCTTTGGGACAGTCCAGACGCCACCGAGCTCGCAACAATCAACACCAACATCTCAACATAAGACATCGATGTGTACTATGTCTGGAGGGCAGGCTTCGCCCCTTCGACGTAGTAACCGTCACGCCGTCTCCGTGGATGGTTCCTCTCCGACCGATGAACATTCACTTGTAAAGGCAATGCATCGACATGCCTCGAGGAATTTGGACCCCACACAAGGTACCTCGTCTCCTCAATCTTTTCTTTCATTTTTGAATACCGGCATTTCCTCTAGCTTAAATAATGTTGGTATATCTATGGGGAGAAATGACAATGAAATTAATATGTCGGTTGGGGCACTTAAACATATGGAGATTGACCGTTTAAAGGTTTCTCCAAAGTGTAATAGCACCCCACCTAACCCTGAGACCGAGGAGGAAGATGAAACGGATGCCAAATATGATGGTCCAATTATCTCCCACTTGGTTGGTGAGGTTACCGAGGTTGGTTTAGATGATGCAAGACCTGGGTCCATGTTTTGTGACTTCACGGCGTCTTTGCGGAAATCTAAATCGCATTCCTCGAAAAAGAAACAAAAACCACCCAAGAAGGCGAAATGTTCCACATCGACCCGAGTTTCCACATGGGAGGCGTGTTTTGGAATAGCAGAGGTTTCTCAGACTTGACTAAATATAAACACGTCAGTGATTGTGTACGTGAACATGGGTTGGACTTTGTGGCAATTTCCGAGGCTGGTAAATGTGACTTCAGGCCAAATGTCCTCGAGCACCTATCAGGTGGTTTCGACTACACATGGCATAGTCTACCAGCTCGTGGAAGGTCTGGAGGAATCCTTCTTGGGATACATACCACGACCATGGACTTGTTGGCTTTTTCGACAGGTGAATTTCATATCAAATTTCACTTACGAAACAGAGCTGATAATCTTACATGGAGCCTGGTCGCAGTCTATGGGGCTGCCCAAGATGAACACAAATCGGCTTTCCTTCGTGAATTGGTGAACCTGGCTAAGGATAACCCGTATCCAATGATTATTGGAGGGGACTTTAATATCCTTGGGTACCAACAAGAGAAAAATAATGACCGCTTCGACACTCATTGGCCCTTCCTATTCAATGCTGTGATAGACAGTTTGGATCTTCGGGAGGTCAGTATGTCGGGGCGGCAGTTCACCTGGGCTAATAACCGATCTGTGCCGACATACGAGAAGCTCGATAGGGACACCGAATGGGAACTAAAATTTCCTATGGTAACCGTGCGAGCCCTAGAGCGTATCGAGGCATTATCGGATCATGCACCCATCATTCTCGATTCTAACTCTACGAACCCAGCAGCCCGTCACCCTTTCAAATTTGAATTGGGATAGCTTCATCGGGATGGATTTGTAGACATAATCAAGAATGTTTGGGAGAGGCCCGCCATTGGTCGCACACCTATTCAGAGATGGAACTTTAAAATAAGGGCCATGAGGCAACACCTCACTGGATGGGCGAAACACACCAATGGGATATATAAAAAAGAAAACAATGACTCTCTACCATTATTGACGACCTCGACAAGATTGCAGAGACACGCCCTTATGTCAACAAGAGATCGAATTAAAAAATCAATCTAATGAGAAGGTCGCCCGTCTTTTGCGAGAAGAGGTCGCTCATCTCTTCTATATCTTCTGCCGTGGTCGGACATTGAGCTGAGCTCAATTTCACACCTTGCAACACAGGCAAGAACCCCTTCTTAGACTGATCCATATTGAACTTCTTCAATATCTTATCAAGGTATGTGCTTTGTGAAAGACCTATGAGGCGTCTTGATCTATCTCTATAGATCTTGATGCCTAATATATAAGCAGCTTCTCCAAGGTCCTTCATTGAAAAACTCTTATTCAAGTAGGCCTTCATGCTGTCCAAAAGTTCTATATCATTTCCCATCAAAAGCATGTCATCTACATATAATATGAGAAATGCTACAGAACTCCCACTAACTTTCTTGTAAACGCAGGCTTCTCCATAAGTCTGCATAAACCCAAACGCTTTGATCATCTCATCAAAGCGAATGTTCCAACTCCGAGATGCTTGCACCAGCCCATAAATGGATCGCTGGAGCTTGCATACCTTGTTAGCATTTTTAGGGTCGACAAAACCTTCCGGCTGCATCATATACAGTTCTTCCTTAAGATAACCGTTAAGGAATGCCATTTTGACGTCCATTTGCCATATCTCATAATCATAGTATGCGGCAATTGCTAACATGATTCGGACGGACTTCAGCTTTTCTACGGGAGAGAAAGTCTCATCGTAGTCAACCCCTTGAACTTGTCGATAACTCTTAGCGACAAGCCTAGCTTTATAGATGGTCACATTACCATCCGCGTCTGTCTTCTTATTAAAGATCCATTTATTTTCTATGGCTCGCCGATCATCGGGCAAGTCAGTCAAAGTCCATACTTCGTTTTCATACATGGATCCTATCTCGGATTTCATGGCTTCCAGCCATTTGTCAGAATCCGGGCCCGCCATCGCTTCTTCATAGTTTGAAGGTTCACCGTTGTCTAACAACATGATTTCCAAGACAGGGTTGCCGTACCACTCTGGTGCGGAACGTGTCCTTGTGGACCTACGAAGTTCAGTAGCAACTTGATCTGAAGTTTCATGATCATCATCATTAACTTCCTCTCTAGTCGGTGCAGGCACCTCAGGAACAATTTCCTGAGTTGCGCCACTTTCCGGTTCAAGAGGTAATACTTCATCAAGTTCTATTTTCCTCCCACTTACTTCTTTCGAGAGAAACTCTTTCTCTAGAAAGGATCCATTCTTGGCAATAAAGATCTTGCCTTCGGATCTGAGGTAGAAGGTATACCCAATAGTTTCTTTAGGGTATCCTATGAAGACGCATTTTTCCGACTTGGGTTCGAGCTTTTCAGGTTGAAGTTTCTTGACATAAGCATCGCATCCCCAAACTTTTAGAAACGACAGCTTAGGTTTCTTCCCAAACCATAATTCATACGGTGTCGTCTCAACGGATTTCGACGGAGCCCTATTTAAAGTGAATGCGGCAGTCTCTAAAGCATAGCCCCAAAATGATAGCGGTAAATCGGTAAGAGACATCATAGATTGCACCATATCTAATAAAGTGCGATTACGGCGTTCAGACACACCAAGCTACAGTGTCATGGGATGTTCAAGTGCTTGATCAACACTTTTATGTAATGGACATAGCAGCGATACTCAATATTCCGTTAAGCACCAGAGTTCAGGAAGATTTTTGTTCCTGGCATTATGAAAGGAAGGGTGTATTCACCGTTCGATCGGCTTACCGTTTACTTGCTGCCACCAAATAGCAAAGGACGGACTGGTTGGAGCACAACCCGGGACACTCCAATATTGATGCAGACCGGCGCTCCTGGACAAAACTCTGGGGAGCAGATGTGCCATCTAAAATCAAGGTTTTTGCATGGCGACTAGCTAGGACATCTTTGCCGACAGGCGATGTGCGCAAGCATCAGAGTATGGCCGAAACACCTGAATGCACGATATGCCAGGCGGCCAACGATACTTGGCGCCACTCCCTGTTCGATTGTCAGATGGCCAGGTGTGTTTGGGCTCTCACGGACGAGGAGTTGACTGAGGTCGCCATATCAAACCACACGGAGGATCCTAATCTGTGGTTGCACTGGCTCATGGACACTTCACCGTCGGAGGACCTCTCCAAGGTGATTGTGACGATGTGGGCGATATGGTGGGCTAGAAGACGGGCTATACACGATGATCAGTACCAGAGCCCCATTAGCACGCATTGCTTCATTAACAAATTCCTTGCTGATCTTGAGTTAGTCACTATTCAGAGCTCCGAGCGAGCCAGCGGCATGCATGCAAGGAAAAAGGATTTGCATGCAACGAATGAGCTGCAGCATGCAGTGCAGGACGACGGGCGTGTATGCGATCCCTCGAAGGGCTGGTAGCGTCCAACAGAGCATAATGTGAAAATCAATGTCGATGGGGGCATCTCGCGGGACAGAATGAAAGGAGCGGCAGCTGCCATCTGCCAGGACAAAAATGGACTTTATTTGGGCGCCTCGGTGGTCATGTTTGAAGGCTTGATTGACCCGGCATCATTGGAAGCTCGTGCGTGTAGATGGACTTGCATGTGGATTCAGTTTGTGTTGCTTCGGATTGCAGTGAAGTGGTGGCCAATATTGAAGCAGGCGTTCCGTGTCACTATGTCACTATCTTGAGGGAGATCACAGCCCAGCGGACCTTATTCTGAGACCTGAAGTTTATCCATGAGAAGCGTCAACATAATGGCAAGGCACACGCACTTGCCAAAAGCTAGTTCTTCCCTTTCTCTTGGGCGCCATGTGTGGCTGTTATATATCCTTGTCCGATGTAATCTGTACCCCCATGAACATTGATCATTAATAAAGGGTGCAGTTTCCTCAAAAAAGAAAAAAGCAGGAAGTACCTGAATTAGTCAAGTATTTCAAAAGTTTGTTCGGCAAGAACCGTCTTCGGCGACTGCCTCCAATTATATAATTATTGACGACAATTGGCTCAAAGCGAAACCATGTGAGAGATGTGCCTCGGAATCTCCTATATGCCACATCTAGTTATCAAATCCCATAGCTATATTTGGCAGACAAGTCACAACTTCATAAGACACCACGAGAAACCATGTGAGAGGTGGGCGTGCTCCATCTCATGCCCCCCAAGAGGAACCGACTGACCTTGTGGAGTCCGGCGACGGAAGTCAGCTAGGGCGAGCACCTCGTGTTACAGCTATTTTATCCTTGGTAGTCGTGGAGGGGATGGGGAGCGGGCCAGCGACGGTGCGCGGCCATGGCTCCGGCGAGTAAGGCCCCGTTCGGATCTTGTCGAGCTTCCCAGAATAGCCAGCTTCCCGTGAAGCCAGCCGCAGCCAGCTTCCGACGGGAGCAGCAATTCGTTCGGCAAGCCAGCTTCTTGGTCGTACCAGCTTCCAGCGTTGTAGCCCATATATTAGGCCAATTTGGCCTGAGGTTTGGAGCGGGCTGAGAGCCCAAGTGGCTGTGAAAGAGGCATGGGCTATAGGCCCAGTCGGATTGGTGAGTGTGGAAGTTATTTTCAGCCCATGGGGCAGGTTCGCTGGTGAATGTTATGTTCGCTCGTCACAGTTTCCCTCGTACCGGTTCGATCGACTCACTTGGCGGTGGCATTGCTTTGTAATTTCACTCAACTCCACCTCCCCTGTTTTCTGGGATCTGGGAAAGGCTAGCTTCTCCTTCTCCTCAGTTTTTGCACTACGCCGCCTCTAGCTTCTAGATTTCAACTCCGTGGAGATAGCACGTTCGGCTCAGCTTCTTGAGGGAGTTGATTTTTTTTTTGAGACAATCTTGAGGGAGTTGATGAAGCTGGAAGCTGGAGTGGTTCCGAACGGGCCCTAAGCTTTGCTTTGCTGGGAAGAAGAGGAGGCAGCAGGGAGCGCGAGAGCTATGTTTCGCCTCAAGCGAGCTGTAGGATGGGCTGGCCCAATAACGTGGAACCATCTCTGGTTTGGGCCAATTTTAGAAGGTTCCAGGCGGAGTTTTTCTTTTCCATTTTACTTTTTCTGTGTTTTTATTTACAGTTTTTATTAAGTTTTTTTCAGGAAAAATTCCAATCTATTTATGTTCAATCATAACAGTACAACGAATAGCATAAATAGAAAAAAAATACATCCAGATCCATAGACCTCCTAGAGACAACTACAAGCACTGAAACGAGCCGAAAACCCGACGCCATCATCGCCCCTCCCTCGTTGGATCCGGGCGAAACTTATTATAGTAAACAGTCAGGAAGTCGTCGTGCAAAGGCCCCGTCGGACCAACGCCGCAAAACAGAAACCTCCGTCGATGAAGAGTAGCATATATCAGAAGGATTTAACCGAAAGACATGCGAACGTAGACGAACTATGACCAGATCCGAGCAAAACCATCAAGGATAGATTTACCGAAGACACACCTCCACACGCTCACCGCCGATGCTAGACACACCATCGAGACATGGGCTGGGCGGGGTGAACCTTATTCCATCTTCAAGGAGCCGTTGCCGTTTTGTCTTCCTGAGCAGGACACAAACCATAACAAATAGAAGGAACATCTGAAAATAGAGCCCTCTTGCCGGCAAAGGACGGGATCCGTGACGGAGCCATGGCCCTAAGGCCATCGGAGATATTTCTGGTTTGTCTTTCTTTTTTCAAACACATGTTTACTTTTTTAATACATGTTATACATTTTTTTCTATGCATGTGGAACATTCTTTGATACACGTTGAACATTTTTCAAATGAATTATGAATATTTTTTCAAATATAAGTTTGAACTATTCTCGAATACGTGCTAAACATTTTATAAATACATGCTCAACATTTTTTTTGGATGATACGCAACATTTTCTCAAAATTATGTAAACATTTTCTATGCTGTATACAATGTTTTAAAAACATCAAGAACAGTTTTTCCAAACGTGTAAACATTTTTTTCTAAAATGTCATGATCATTTTTGTAATTTCTACTGGACGTTTTTAAACGTTTGGTGGACAATTTTTTACGATAAATAAAATTTTTTCAAAATTTTCATGACCATTTTTTAAATATGTACGAATATTTTGAAAATGTCATGGATATATTTTGGAATGGTATGAATATTTTGCATGCAGCAAAAGAGTGGCACTATGTGTCGCCTGTAGCGAGCTAGATGCCCTAGTCGCCTACAGCGTTCCCACTTTATAAGCCAGTCCCAACATCACAACAAAAGCGCACGTTCCCATTCGGCAGAATATAGCGCAAGGTTTTCTCCACTCTACTATTTCGTTTTTGTTGAGAGGAAAATGAATCAAGTATCTTCTTTACTAGATGGCATCTGCTATTTATACAAGGGAAAGGACACCATTGGAAAAGGTGTCTATTCAAAGGAGGTGCCTGTTCGGCAGGAACCGACACGGCAGTTTTACAACTGCCTGTGGTTAGTACAAGCAGGGATTAATCCCATAATTAACACATGGTTAATTAATTCTAACACTCTCCTTAATCAATGCTTGATCTTGTGAGCAGACATCATCTTGATAAAGTTTCCTTCAAAACCCCATGGGAAAAAAAATGAGGATAGAGGTGTTTGATATGTTGCCAAAACTCCTTCAAACCCAGTAGGAACAATAAGGAGAAAAATGCCACAACATATAATGATTATTGTCTGTTTAACTCAATATGAGAAAAATCCATAGAATTAAAGGACAATAAGTATGTCGTATATACTTTCTTAAAAACCCCGGTTTTCAGAAAATATGACATATGGTCTTGTGTTGATATTACCTCATTAAAAACCTTTATGAGAACCTATAAAGTAAACTCATGAAGGGAAAAAGAGTATAATATGATGCTTTTAACATGAACAATTCAGGAAGATACTCCCCTTGACTCTTGCATATTCCAAAGTCATCATATTGTTGGGGAACGTTGCAGAAAACAAATTTTTCTCTACGTTTCACCAAGATCTATCTATGGAGTCTTCTAGCAACGAGAGGGGAGTGCATCTACATACCCTTGTAGATCGCGAGCGGAAGCGTTCAAGAGAAATGGATGATGGAGTCGTACTCGCCGTGATCCAAATCACCGATGACCAAGTGTCGAATGGACGGCACCTCCGCATTCAACACACGTACGGAGCGGATGACGTCTCCTCCTTCTTGATCCAGCAAGGTGGAAGGAGAGGTTGACGGAGATCCAGCAGTACGACGGCGTGGTGGTGGATGCAGCAGTGATCGCAGGAGGGTTTCGCCGAGCTTCTGCGAGAGGGAGAGGTGTAGCAGGGGAGAGGGAGGCGCCAAGACATGGGGTGTGGTGCCCTCCCTCCCCCCCCTTTATATAGGCCCCCTAGGGGGTGCGCCGGCCCTAGGAGATGGGATCTCCTAAGGGGGGCGGCGGCCAAAGGGGTGGAGTACCCCCCAAGGCAAGTGGAGGCGCCCCCTCCCCTAGGGTTCCCAACCCTAGGCGGCCATGGGGGGCCCAAGGGGGGGCGCAGCCCACCAGGGGCTGGTTCCCCTCCCACTTCAGCCCATGGGGCCCTCCGGGATGATGGCCACCCGTGACCCCCGGGACCCATCCGTTGGTCCCGGTACAATACCGGTGGACCCCGAATCTTTCCGATGGCCGAAACTGCACTTCATAATATAATTCTTCACCTCCGGACCATTCCGAAATTCTCCGTGACGTCCGGGATCTCATCCGTGACTCCGAACAACTTTCGGGTTACTGCATACTCATATCTCTACAACCGTAGCGTCACCGAACCTTAAGTGTGTAGACCCTACAGGTTCGGGAGACATGTAGACATGACCGAGACGGCTCTCTGGTCAATAACCAACAGCGGGATCTAGATACCCATGTTGTCTCCCACATGCTCCTCGATGATCTCATCGGATGAACCACGATGTCGAGGATTCAAGCAACCCCGTATACAATTCCCTTTGTCAATCGGTATGTTACTTGCCCGAGATTCGATCGTCGGTATCCCAATACCTCGTTCAATCTCGTTACCGGCAAGTCACTTTACTCGTACCGTAATGCATGATCCCGTGACCAGACACTTGGTCACTTTGAGCTCATTATGATGATGCATTACCGAGTGGGCCCAGAGATACCTCTCCGTCATACGGAGTGACAAATCCCAGTCTTGATCCGTGTCAACCCAACAGACACTTTCGGAGATACCCGTAGTATACCTTTATAGTCACCCAGTTACGTTGTGACGTTTGGTACACCCAAAGCACTCCTACGGTATCCGGGAGTTACACGATCTCATGGTCTAAGAAAAGATACTTGACATTGGAAAACTCTAGCAAACGAACTATACGATCTTGTGCTATGTTTAGGATTGGGTCTTGTCCATCACATCATTCTCCTAATGATGTGATCTCGTTATCAATGACATCCAATGTCCATAGTCAGGAAACCATGACTATCTGTTGATCAACGAGCTAGTCAACTAGAGGCTTACTAGGGACATGTTGGTGTCTATGTATTCACACATGTATTACGATTTCCGGATAACACAATTATAGCATGAAAAAAGACAATTATCATGAACAAGGAAATATAATAATAACCTTTTATTATTGCCTCTAGGGCATATTTCCAACAGTCTCCCACTTGCACTAGAGTCAATAATCTAGTTACATTGTGATGAATCGAACACCCATAGAGTTCTTGTGTTGATCATGTTTTGCTCTAGGGAGAGGTTTAGTCAACGGATCTGGGACATTCAGATCCGTATGTACTTTACAAATTATCTATGTCTCCATCTGAACATTTTTCACGAATGAGTTAAGCGACGCTTGATGTGCCTGGTCTTCTTGTGAAACCTGGGCTCCTTGGCAAGTGGCAATAGCTGCAGTGTTGTCACAGAAGAGTTTGATCGCCCCGACGCATTGGGTATGACTCCTAGGTCGGTGATGCACCTCTCCACCCCAAATTGCTTCATGCGCTGGCTCTAGGCTGCCATGTACTCCGCTTCACATGTAGATCCCGCCACGACGCTCTGCTTGCAGCTGCACCAGCTTACTACTCCACCATTCAACATATACACGTATCCGGTTTGTGACTTAGAGTCATCCAGATCTGTGGTCGAAGCATCGCGTCCAACCTTACGACGAGCTCTTCGTCACCTCCATCAACGAGAAACATGTCCTTAGTCCTTTTCAGGTACTTCAGGATATTCTTGACCGCTGTCCAGTGTTCCTTGCCGGGATTACTTTGGTACCTTCCTACCAAACTTACGGCAAGGTTTACATCAGGTCTGGTACACAGCATGGCATACATAATAGAACCTATGGCTGAGGCATAGGGGATGACACTCATCTCTTCTATATCTTCTGCCGTGGTCGGACATTGAGCTGAGCTCAATTTCACACCTTGCAACACAGGCAAGAACCCCTTCTTAGACTGATCCATATTGAACTTTTTCAATATCTTATCAAGGTATGTGCTTTGTGAAAGACCTATGAGGCATCTTGATCTATCTCTATTGATCTTGATGCCTAATATATAAGCAGCTTCTCCAAGGTCCTTCATTGAAAAACTCTTATTCAAGTAGGCCTTAATGCTGAAGAGTTCTATATTATTTCCCATTAAAAGTATGTCATCTACATATAATATGAGAAATGCTACAGAGCTCCCACTCACTTTCTTGTAAACGCAGGCTTCTCCATAAGTCTGCATAAACCCAAATGCTTTGATCATCTCATCAAAGCGAATGTTCCAACTCCGAGATGCTTGCACCAGCCCATAAATGGATCGCTGGAGCTTGCATACCTTGTTAGCATTCTTAGGTCGACAAAACCTTCCGGCTGCATCATATACAGTTCTTCCTTAAGATAACCGTTAAGGAATGCCGTTTTGACGTCCATTTGCCATATCTCATAATCATAGTATGCGGCAATTGCTAACATGATTCGGACGGACTTCAGCTTTGCTACGGAGAAAGTCTCATCGTAGTCAACCCCTTGAACTTGTCGATAACCCTTAGCGACAAGCCGAGCTTTATAGATGGTTACATTACCATCCGCGTCTGTCTTCTTCTTAAAGATCCATTTATTTTCTATGGCTCGCCGATCATCGGGCAAGTCAGTCAAAGTCCATACTTCGTTTTCATACATGGATCCTATCTCCGGATTTCATGGCTTCCAGCCATTTGTCAGAATCCGGGCCCGCCATCGCTTCTTCATAGTTCGAAGGTTCACCGTTGTCTAACAACATGATTTCCAAGGCAGGGTTGCCGTACCACTCTGGTGCGGAACGTGTCCTTGTGGACCTACGAAGTTCAGTAGCAACTTGATCTGAAGTTTCATGATCATCATCATTAACTTCCTCTCTAGTCGGTGCAGGCACCTCAGGAACAATTTTCTGAGTTGCGCCACTTTCCGGTTCAAGAGGTAATACTTCATCAAGTTCTACTTTCCTCCCACTTACTTCTTTCGAGAGAAACTCTTTCTCTAGAAAGGATCCATTCTTGGCAACAAAGATCTTGCCTTCGGATCTGAGGTAGAAGGTATACCCAATAGTTTCTTTAGGGTATCCTATGAAGATGCATTTTTCCGACTTGGGTTCGAGCTTTTCAGGTTGAAGTTTCTTGACATAAGCATCGCATCCCCAAACTTTTAGAAACGACAGCTTAGGTTTCTTCCCAAACCATAATTCATACGGTGTCATCTCAACGGATTTCGACGGATCCCTATTTAAAGTGAATGCGGCAGTCTCTAAAGCATAGCCCCAAAATGATAGCGGTAAATCGGTAAGAGACATCATAGATTGCACCATATCTAATAAAGTGCGATTACGGCGTTCAGACACACCAAGCTACAGTGTCATGGGATGTTCAAGTGCTTGATCAACACTTTTATGTAATGGACATAGCAGCGATACTCAATATTCCGTTAAGCACCAGAGTTCAGGAAGATTTTTGTTCCTGGCATTATGAAAGGAAGGGTGTATTCACCGTTCGATCGGCTTACCGTTTACTTGCTGCCACCAAATAGCAAAGGACGGACTGGTTGGAGCACAACCCGGGACACTCCAATATTGATGCAGACCGGCGCTCCTGGACAAAACTCTGGGGAGCAGATGTGCCATCTAAAATCAAGGTTTTTGCATGGCGACTAGCTAGGACATCTTTGCCGACAGGCGATGTGCGCAAGCATCAGAGTATGGCCGAAACACCTGAATGCACGATATGCCAGGCGGCCAACGATACTTGGCGCCACTCCCTGTTCGATTGTCAGATGGCCAGGTGTGTTTGGGCTCTCACGGACGAGGAGTTGACTGAGGTCGCCATATCAAACCACACGGAGGATCCTAATCTGTGGTTGCACTGGCTCATGGACACTTCACCGTCGGAGGACCTCTCCAAGGTGATTGTGACGATGTGGGCGATATGGTGGGCTAGAAGACGGGCTATACACGATGATCAGTACCAGAGCCCCATTAGCACGCATTGCTTCATTAACAAATTCCTTGCTGATCTTGAGTTAGTCACTATTCAGAGCTCCGAGCGAGCCAGCGGCATGCATGCAAGGAAAAAGGATTTGCATGCAACGAATGAGCTGCAGCATGCAGTGCAGGAGGGCTGGTAGCGTCCAACAGAGCATAATGTGAAAATCAATGTCGATGGGGGCATCTCGCGGGACAGAACGAAAGGAGCGGCAGCTGCCATCTGCCAGGACAAAAATGGACTTTATTTGGGCGCCTCGGTCGTCATGTTTGAAGGCTTGATTGACCCGGCATCATTGGAAGCTCGTGCGTATAGATGGACTTGCATGTGGATTGAGTTTGTGTTGCTTCGGATTGCAGTGAAGTGGTGGCCAATATTGAAGCAGGCGTTCCGTGTCACTATGTCACTATCTTGAGGGAGATCACAGCCCAGCGGACCTTATTCTGAGACCTGAAGTTTATCCATGAGAAGCGTCAACATAATGGCGAGGCACACACACTTGCCAAAAGCTAGTTCTTCCCTTTCTCTTGGGCGCCATGTGTGGCTGTTACATATCCTTGTCCGATGTAATCTGTACCCCCATGAACATTGATCATTAATAAAGGGTGCAGTTTCCTCAAAAAAGAAAAAAGCAGGAAGTACCTGAATTAGTCAAGTATTTCAAAAGTTTGTTCGGCAAGAACCGTCTTCGGCGACTGCCACCAATTATATAATTATTGACGACAATTGGCTCAAAGCGAAACCGTGTGAGAGATGTGCCCCGGAATCTCCTATATGCCACATCTAGTTCTCAAATCCCATAGCTATATTTGGCAGACAAGTCACAACTTCACAAGACACCACGAGAAACCAGAAGAAAAAAAGGCAGAAATAGCAGCAATCGGTACAAGAACATATTTTTTCACAAAAACCTACCAATATATTCATCAAACATCATGTGATGGCTCCTCCCCGTTTCCAGTTTGCAAGCGCTAGTTTGGGCCAGTCCGCTGCTGACCGTCCGATTGCGTGCGTATCGATGGCCCCGATAAAAAAACAATGAACTAGGTCACCACCATCTCCTTCCCCGCACACGTGTGTGAGAAAAAAAAACAGGGGATCCCCGTGCTAGCCGGCTGCCTCGCCCTTGCCCTTGCCGCCACAGGCTCGCCGTCGCCACCCCGCGCTGCCCGTGCTCGCCCTCGGCCAACCTGCTCGCCACCGCAATTGTATCAATATTTTATGTCATTAGTAGGAAAATGAAGACATTCCAGCAAAAATCATGATTACAGCATAAAAATGATGTAGTTCCAGCAAAAAGAATTGCATGGTTCCAGCAATGACATGGTTTCCAGCAAAACATTGATATGCTTCCAGCAAAAACTCAAATTTTTGATATAGTTCCAACAAAAAAAGCAATTGCAATTCCTTTTTTGGCATTGTTCTGTAGTGCCTCCCCTCTAGCCACCATCGTAGCAGCACCTCGCCTTACCTGTCATAACATCTCATCTTGCCGATTGTTTTTTTTAAAACTGGGTATCTTGCTGATTGTAGCAAAAAAGAAAAAGCTCACCGTCGTACCTCTGCCGTGGCCTGAAGTTTGTCGCCGTTCACCGTTTGCAGCTTCCCAAGACACCGGTTGTAGCTCCGTTGGATGCCGGCTGTGGGTTCCCGCTATCCACAGTTGCAGCTCGATGTGTCAATCGGGGCTCCCGTGGATGCCAATTGCACCTCCCCTGACGACATTGTTTATAGCTCCCGCATCCACGGTTGCAGCTCGCCTTTCCAGTCGCCGAGGAGAGAGGTGTAGCTCCGCCGTCACGCCCGTTGTGTTGTGACCTCACCGCCCGCCGTTGCAACTTGCAGCTGTCGGCGCTTCGATTGGATTGAGATACAGCGGGTGGTGAGGACAATGGCTGCAGACTCAGTGGATGAGCAGATAAGGTTAGGCTATTGACGAGCGGGTGTGCAAGCCGATGCATAGGCCCACGTGCTAGCATGTCACGCGACGAAGTGACCGGTCAAAAATCGGCCGGCTGGCCTGTTAGAATTGTTGTATAGGGATAGGAGAGATGTTTAAACTTGTATCTATGTCTTCTTCTCCTTATCCCGTTTATCTCATGTAACGACCTCTCCTGGTCGATCTCCTCCTCCTCTCTCGATCTCCTCTCGTGTTCGATCCTCTCTGTAACTTGCCTACCAAGGCTTTGCCTCAATATATACACGCGGTCCGAGACAAAGGGTTCTACGCTTCCCAAACTACTTTACATGGTAACAGAGCCTCTTCCTCATCAGATCAAGAAAGATCGCATCTAGCTACCTTCGCGACCGAGTCGTGTCCACCACCTCCGCCTCCATGTCACCCAGCACCATGGGCGCGATCACCACCACCTCATCCGCCTCCACCTTTGCCTCTTCATCCACAACCTCCAACACTTTCCTCGGATCGCCACCACAGGAGAAGCTGACGAGAGGGAATTTCCTCCTCTGGAAAGCCATCGTGCTTCCTCAGATCAAGGGTGCCCAGATGGAGCACCACCTAGACGCCATGAGCCCACCGACGCCAGCCACCCTCACCATCACCAGGGATGGTAAAGAATTGCAAGTCGTCAACTTCGCCCGCACCCTTTGGTATGCTCAACAATAACAACTTCAAGGGTTCTTGATGGGTTCCTTTTCCCGCGAGATTCTTACCCAGGTGGCCACGCTCCAGACGCCGGCCGAGGTGTGGCGCGCCATCAACACCATGTTCGTTGCCCAGAGCCAGGCGCAGGCGATCAACACCCGGATCGAGCTCACCAACCATAAGAAAGGTAATATGTCCATGGCAGAGTACCTGGGCAAGATCAAAACCCTCACGGATGAGGTTGGTTGCACTGCTTCGGCGCTCTCCGACATGGAATATAATCCCGTGGTCTCTGCATTGGCGGCACGAGTGGAACCGATCACGGTCCCGGAGCTACACAGCCAGCAGCTCAGCTTCGACGCCCGCCTCACCCTCCTCCACGGCGGCGATCTTCCGCAATCCTCTGCATACTCCGCTTCCCGGGGTCGCGGCCGTGGCCGTGGTCACCAGGGCACCAACCGCGGTGGCGGACGCAGCCGTGGCGCCTCCTCGGGCGACAGTGCATGCTCTGGTGGCGGCTATGGCCACAGCTACGACAGGGGCTACGGCAACAACTAGGGGGGTGGCGGCTTCAACTCCAACAATGGCCGCCGCACCTCCTCTTCTCGTCCTCGCCCCCGGTGTCAACTATACAAGAAAGCTGGTCATGAGGTCATCGACTGCTGGCATCGGTACGATGAAAACTTTGTCCCTGACTCCAAACTAGTTGCAGCTGCTATGCGCGAGCAAGGCGGGGACGGCGTCTGGTACGTTGATTCCGGTGCTACTGATCACGTCACCAATGAGCTAGAGCAACTTGCCCTGCGCGAGATGTATCACAGCAACGACCAAATCCACACAACTAGCGGTAAAGGTATGGATATTTGTCACATTGGTCAAGTTTCGCTTAGTTCCCCTACTCTTCAACGTGATCTTGTTCTTAAGGATGTTCTCCATGTTCCTCAAGCTGACAAAAACCTTGCCTCTATGTCTCGTTTAGCCACCGATAATGATGTTTTCTTTGAAACTCACCCTCGCTATTTTTTTCATTAAGGATCGGGCAACAAGGGCAGCTCTCTATCACGGTAGATGTGTTGGCGGCCTCTACCCCATCTCCTCCGGAGCTCTTAGCAACAAGCATCATCGAGTCTACTCTGTCATCAAGCCCTCTTTCGAGCGGGGGCATCAAATATTAGGACATCCCTCCTACGTCATAGTTAGGCAAGTAGTCAATAAAGACAAACTTCCTTTGTCACATAGTTCAAATAATGAGTCTGTCTGCGAAGCATGTCAATGTGCCAAGAGCCATGAGCTTCCCTATCCTAAGTCTACTAGTGTGTCTCATGCCCCATTACAATTGATCTTCACTAATGTATGGGGTCATGCTCGAGATTCTTTTGGTCGAAAAAATATTATGTTAGCTTCATTGATGATTACAGCAAGTTCACATGGATTTGTTTGCTTAAATATAAATCTGAAGTTTTTTCCATCTTCCAAGAGTTTCAGAAGCTAGTTGAGCACCACTTTGATCGAAAAATTATTTCAGTCCAAAGTGACTGGGGAGGGGAGTATGAAAAACTCAACTCCTTCTTCCGGAGCATTGGGATTACTCATTATGTGTCTTGCCCTCATGCTCATCAGCAAAACGGTTCTGCTGAACGCAAACACCGTCACATCATTGAAGTTGGTCTATCCCTTCTAGATCATGCATCTATGCCTCTCAAGTATTGGGATGAGGCTTTTATGACGACTACATATCTTATCAACCGTCTTCCCAGTAAGGTCATTGGCAATTCCACTCCTTTAGAACGATTGTATCATCAAAAGCCAGACTACACCTCTCTCAAAAAATTTGGGTGTGCTTGCTACCCCAACTTACGTCCGTACAATCGTCATAAACTAGAGTTTTGCTCCACACAATGTGTGTTTATTGGGTACAGTAACCTTCATAAAGGATATAAATGCCTTGAACCGTCCACTGGACGTATATATATCTCCCGTGATGTTATCTTTGATGAAACTTTATTCCCCTTTTCCCTACTTCATCCCAATGTTGGCGCCTAGCTTCATGCAGAAATTGCACTCCTACCAGACTATTCTGTCCATCCTGATCACGGGGGTGAACTAAATGATCATGATCATGTGCAAAAATCCACATAAAACCGCATATCTAATGGCTCTTGTACAGATTCTACTCATCATTTTATGTGTAGACAGGACAAACCAACCGCGGAATCTGAGGCTGATCCAGCTGACAGCGCGCGATCCCAGGCAGATCCGCGCCAGCATGCAGCGCAGGGCAGCACGTGATCCCGTGCAGATTCGCTCCTGGCGGGCGACAGCGACAGCAACCTCGCTGCGGGTCCAGACGCGGACCAGGGCGCGCCACGCCAAGCCGACCAGGTGGGCCACGCGGGTTCCGGCACGGGTCCAGGCGCATCACGCCAAGCCGACCAGGCGGGTCCCGGCGGACCAGGTATAGGCGCGGGTCCTGGTGCGACTCCCGGCGCGTCCCGCCCATCCTCGCCTGTGCGCTCCGACGCGGCTGTCGAGCGCGGCGCGGGGGGGAGCGACTCTCCAACTGCCACGTCGTCTGGGGATCCGATGCGCCGCCAGGATGAGGAGCTGCGTGCATCTTCCTCGGATCTGGAGCCACACCAACCTGGATCTTCTGTGGCTGACGCTACAGCTGCTGGATCTCCTGTGCCACAATCAACAGCAACTGTTTCTATGGCTCCTTCGTCTCCCCGTCGACACACCAGGTCTTGCTCAGGTATCGTCAAAGAAAAAATACAGTGATGGTAAAATAAAGTATAATCCTACTAAGCATGCTTTTCTTGCCACTACTGGTGAACCTATTAACTTGCATGATGCACTTGCTAGTAAGGATTGGAAGGAAGCCATGGATAGTGAGTATAATGCACTCATGAAAAATCAGACCTGGCGTCTAGTACCACCGCAACGTGGTGCTAACATAATTGATTGCAAGTGGGTATACAAGATAAAAAGCAAATCTTATGGTAGTATAGACAGCTACAAGGCAAGGTTGGTTGCAAAAGGTTTTAAGCAAAGGTTTGGTATTGATTATGATGACACCTTTAGTCCTGTGGTTAAAGCAACTACCATTCGCCTTGTTTTATCCATTGCTATTTCCAGAGGATGGAGCTTACGACAGCTAGATGTTCAGAACACGTTTCTTCATGGTGTTCTTGAGGAAGAAGTGTTCATGCGGCAACCACCAGGTTATGAAAATCACAGCACACCACATTATGTATGTAAGTTGGATAAAGCATTATATGGACTTAAGCAGGCTCCAAGAGCATGGTATTCTAGGTTAAGCATGCAGTTACAACATCTTGGGTTCATACCATCCAAAGGAGATACATCTTTGTTCTTTCATAGCAAAGGCAATATCACTGTGTTTGTGTTGGGTTTCGTAGTAATTTCAAAAAATTTCCTACGCACACGCAAGATCATGTGATGCATAGCAACGAGTGGGGAGAGTGTTGTCTACGTACCCACGCAGACCGACTGCGGAAGCGTTGACACAACGAAGAGGAAGTAGTCGTACGTCTTCACGAACCAACCGATCAAGCATCGAAACTACGGCACCTCCGAGTTCGAGCAAACGTTCAGCTCGATGACGATCCCCCGACTCCGATCCAGCAAAGTGTCGGGGAAGAGTTCCGTCAGCACGACGGCGTGGTGACGATCTTGATGTACCACAGCAGCAGGGCTTCACCTAAACTCCGCTACAGTATTATCGAGGACTATGGTGGCTGGGGGCACCGCACACGGCTAAGAAATAGATCACGTGGATCAACTTGTGTGTTTCTGGGGTGCCTCTGCCTCAGTATATAAAGGAGCCAAGGGGGAGGGGGCCGCCAACCAGGAGGAGGGCGCAGGACGAGTCCTACTCCTCCCGGGAGTAGGACTCCCCCCCCCCCCCAATCCTAGTTGGACTAGGATTCCCCGAGGGGAAAGAGAGAGAGGGGGGCCGGCCACCTCTCCTAGTCCTAATAGGACTAGGGGAAGGGGGAGGCGCGTGGCCACCTTGGGCTCCCCTTTCTCCTTTCCACTAAGGCCCATTAAGGCCCATATGGTTCCTGGGGGGTTCCGGTAACCTCCCGGTACTCCGGTAAAATCCCGATTTCACCCGAAACACTTCCGATGTCCAAATATAGGCTTCCAATATATCAATCTTTATATCTCGACCATTTCGAGACTCCTCGTCATGTCCGTGATCACATCCGGGACTCCGAACAACCTTCGGTACATCAAAATGCATAAACTCATAATATAACTGTCATCGTAACCTTAAGCGTGCGGACCCTATGGGTTCGAGAACAATGTAGACATGACCGAGACACGTCTCCAGTCAATAACCAATAGCGGGACCTGGATGCCCATATTGGCTCCTACATATTCTACGAAGATCTTTATCGGTCAGACCGCGTAACAACATACGTTGTTCCCTTTGTCATCGGTATGTTACTTGCCCGAGATTCGATCGTCGGTATTTCAATACCTAGTTCAATCTCGTTACCGGCAAGTCTCTTTACTCGTTCTGTAATACATCATCCCGCAACTAACTCATTTAGTTTCAATGCTTGCAAGGCTTAAGTGATGTGTATTACCGAGAGGGCCCAGAGATACCTCTCCGACAATCGGAGTGACAAAACCTAATCTCGAAATACGCCAACCCAACATGTACCTTTGGAGACACCTGTAGTACTCCTTTATAATCACCCAGTTACGTTGTGACGTTTGGTACAATCAAACGGGAGTTGCATAATCTCATAGTCATAGGAACATGTATAAGTCATGAAGAAAGCAATAACAACATACTAAACGATCGGGTGCTAAGCTAATGGAATGGGTCATGTCAATCAGATCATTCAACTAATGATGTGATCCCGTTAATCAAATAACAACTCATTGTTCATGGTTAGGAAACATAACCATCTTTGATTAACGAGCTAGTCAAGTAGAGGCATACTAGTGACACTTTGTTTGTCTATGTATTCACACATGTATTATGTTTCCGGTTAATACAATTCTAGCATGAATAATAAACATTTATCATGATTATAAGGAAATAAATAATAACTTTATTATTGCCTCTAGGGCATATTTCCTTCAGTTTGTGCTTGTTTATGTTGATGATATAATTGTTGCTAGTTCAAGTCAAGAGGCCACAACTTGTTTGCTTAAGGATTTAAAACTTGAATTTGCTCTCAAGGATCTAGGTGACCTTCACTATTTTCTTGGTATAGAAGTAAAGCAAGTCAGAGATGGCATACTGCTCTCACAGGAAAAATATACAACTGATGTTCTTAAGAGGGTGGGATTGGAGAATTGCAAACCAGTTAGCACACCGATTTCCACCTCAGAGAAACTTACAGTTGATAGTGGAGAAGTTCTTGGCCCAAAAGATGCAACAAATTATAGAAGTGTTGTTGGTGCTTTGCAATATTTAACACTTACACGTCCAGATATTTCTTACTCTGTGAATAAGGTATGTCAATATTTGCATGCGCCTAGAACTACTCATTGGACAGCAGTTAAGAGAATCCTAAGGTATCTTCAGTATTCTCAGGGGCTTGGACTTCAGATTGTCAAGTCCTCTTCCTTGCTTGTTACTGCATATTCTGATGCAGACTGGGCAGGGTGTGCTGATGATAGAAGATCTACTGGTGGTTTTGCTGTGTTTCTGGGATCTAATCTTGTATCCTGGAGTGCAAGGAAGCAAGCTACTGTCTCACGATCAAGTACAGAGGCTGAATATAAGTCATTAGCAAATGCCACGGCTGAAGTAATGTGGATACAAACATTACTCTATGAGCTTGGAATTAAAGCTCTGAAGGCTGCACGGTTATGGTGTGACAATATTGGTGCAACTTATCTTTCAGCAAATCCTGTCTTCCATGCACGAACAAAACACATTGAGGTGGACTTTCATTTTGTCAGAGAGAGTAGCTCGAAAGCTACTTGAGATACGATTCATTCCTATAGGGGATCAACTTGCAGATGGGTTCACTAAACCATTGACTGAGAGAAGATTGGATAAGTTCAAGTACAATCTCAACCTTAGCAAGGCTTGAGGTTTAGATTGAGGGGGAGTGTTAGAATTGTTGTATAGGGATAGGAGAGGTGTTTAAACTTGTATCTATCTCTTCTTCTCCTTATCCCGTTTATCTCATGTAACGACCTCTCCTGGTCGATATCCTCCTCCTCTCTCGATCTCCTCTCGTGTTCGATCCTCTCTGTAACTTGCCTACCAAGGCTTTGCCTCAATATATACACGCGGCCCGAGACAAAGGGTTCTACGCTTCCCAAAATACTTTACATGGCCGACTATAAACATAACCCTTCGAAGAGACATAATATTTTCCAAAAAAAAGAATTTTAAGAGAATGCGTTGGCCCTTTGCCTGGAAAGCAAATCAAAATCACTAAAATTCACTGAAGTTCGGTAACTGAAATTTAGTACAATCAAACTAGAAGCGAGCTATGAGGAAATGTTGAACTTGTGAAGGGACCTACCCTTTTTTATCAACATCTAGCCACGAAAATATGCTAGCGGCTTTAGCAGCCATCGTGTGCCATGTCGGTCGGATAAGGTTCTCTCTAGAGCCCCCCCTGCCTGGCTGCCCCGGCACCAATGGCACCCTCAACACCCAAACCTAAACCCTACTATCTAAGCCTCAGTCATCGCTGCCTCTCAGGGCTGGTCGGTCATTGTCATACCTCTCAAGTTTGGTCCATGCTCACTTCCTTCAGTGTAAAACGTGTAATGGAGCAAGTCATGATGAACCATGAGTTGTCCTTAGTAATATTGAAATATAATCCATGTATTGTGGCGCGTGCGTGAGTTGTATTCTCTTATGGTTAAGCTTGATCTTATATTTATGTTGTCATGTAGACTATTAATATCATAGAGATCAACTCTCAAACCATCGTATCCCAATGATGTAATCTCTTTGTAATCTTTCTGTTGGCTGCACACCCTTACAAACACGAATGCTTCCTTGCTGGCAGGCATACGCTTCAACGATCTACATCTAAATTAGAGCTAAACACGTTGCAATCCTCCTCTGCTCTGGCATCTCTCTTTCCCATGTTCAGATCAGAGAAAAACTAACCTCGAAGAATTTCCTCCCATGGAAAGCTCAAGTGTTGCCGCCGATCCAGGGTGGCTTGCCCGTGACCTTCCTTAACGGGTCGTGGGAAGCACCACTAGAGGAGGCTAAGGCCCCGCTTGGAAACTCTTTTCGTTTTCCCAGCTGTATTGCATGAGTATAAAATCGGTGAATGCAATTACACCCATCGCTTGGTCTGTAAAAGTTTTTGACTATAACATTGCCAAAATAACCAGAAAATAAAACGCACACGGTGAACCAAGCGTGATTTCAGGATTCAACTGGTTATTTTTACGTCTCCGACTAATACAATTGTTTTGGGCTAGAAAACGCCGAACCAATCGCGGCCTTAAGGTGGACAAGACCATCGAGAAGGTTCAGAACCCAGTTTATGTCGCTTGGGTCGCCTAGGACCAGTGGGTCGTGGAATTTCAGTGTGATGAAGGCCGGCATGGCTACCTTTGCAACCAATACCAGCGATAAGGCCAAGGTAGCGGTGAAGGCTCCTACAACAACTTTCCTAGAGTGGCACCTTCTGAGAGAAACTTTGTTTCGAAGTACTTTATAAGAATTTCGAAGGATTGAAATCGTTAGTAATTTTTCCTACGTTGATTGTTTGATTCGCAAGATCAAACCCTATAGTATTTTTTACTAAAGATTTCCATGTAGGCCTTCTTTGGTTCACAGGATTCTAAAAACTATATATAAGAATAAGAAAAACACAGGAATATGATAGGAATGCTTGTGAAAAATTAAGGATTGGTTAACATAGGAATTCTACCAACTTTTGTATTTGGTTCACAGGAATTTTAATAAACATGGCCATGTGTGCGGCAGTGCAGGGCAAGAGCCCGTTTCGAGGGATCACATGAAAATGTGTAGTTAGAATTTTACTATAACACTAAGAATTTTAGTCTCATTGTACGTGCATAGGAATTAAAAAAAGAGGTCCAAGTGGATGCTAAATTTCCAACGGCTCAAAGAGGAGCGGAAAGGCCTCTCATCCTCCTCCTCCTCTTCCTCCTCTTGCTACTACTACCAGGGCCAAGAGTGTGGACCATGCCTCCCCTCTCCACCCACATGACGGCAAGCGAGGTGCCGAGGTTTCTTGCAGAATTATCATGAACCAATTCGATATTGGGAAGTTACGCCATACAACTAACCACATTGATAAGATGAGGGTTTATGAAGTTTTTGTTTGCTCCCAAGCTTGAGACCAGCGTGGCAAGAGCCTATTTCAAGAGAAAGATTACCGTACTGTAACTAAAACTATTGGAAAATTTCTATCTAGTGACTTTTAACATGACAACTCAATTTCAGATGGTATATCCCGAAGGTTGATGTTATTTGATAGAGTCTGAACTGTCCTGTGGTGTACTGTAGAATCTGGTAATTTTAAAGAATGTTGAATAGTTTGAGTTATATTTTGCTATCATATTTAACTGAAGAGTCTTTCAACTAGCAAAAATATTCGTATGAAATAAATAAATATGTTTTATAAGAAATTATAGCAACCACAAACAGAGTCTTACTAGTGAAAAGGTAGCTCTAGTAGATCCTTTGCAAATACTCCCTCCGTTACATGTTGAGTGTCGCTGACTTAGTAAACTTTGTACTAAATCAGCGACATTTAATATGGAGTGGACGGAGTACGTATGCTATCTGGTCATTGGTTGGATAAAAAGCGAGCCTCCAATGCCTTGTTCATAGTGCACTCACAAAATAAATGAAAATCAATTCTATCTACCTTTTTCATGCTTCAATAATTGGATGAGCAGTCAAGTATGTTGTTTGCCCAAAGATTATCATATATAGGATCCTTGCCCTGGACGGGTAAATGCCAAGAACTTCGGATCAGGCAACTTGAGCTCCATGAGACTACTTTCGAGACAACATATATGTTCATATCCACTGATAGCAAATCACATAAAGCACATATGTTTCTGATCCACAGATCATACTTAATTAATAGTCATGTGTTATTACAAAGTTCGTATAACTATGTATAACGACGTAAAATCTTCTGTTGTGCACTAGTAGTACATACAGTAGAAGCAATACCATGTTTGCAATAAGATTTTCTTATTCGTTTTTAACCCAACTTCTCATATTCCATTGCATAAGGGAACAACCATACATTGCAAAAAAGACATGCGCTGAAAGTGCAGGTACATGAACATGCGTTGTCACGTGTATATACAAGCTCTGTGCTTCACTTCGACATCTTGGACCACACATGTGGAATAGCTCTGAGTTGCAGGTCATACCTTCTGCTTACAGCCAACCCAAACTTCTCGGACATATCAAATGAAACAAGGCTAGAACCATCAGGAAGTCTCCAGTTGAAGTGATATAGAAAGTTTGTTAATGCCATCTCCATGACCGACGAGCCAAACTGGATCCCGGGGCACTGCCGTCGCCCAGCTCCAAAGGGAATGAATTCAAAGTATGTTCCATTGTAATTTAAGTTGATGTTCTCAAACCTCTCTGGCCTAAACTCTCTAGGGTTGTCCCAGTTTTTCGGATCTTGAGAAATTGCAACGGCATTAATGTATATATTGGTGCCTTTAGGGATGTCATACCCCATAACTGTGCAATCCTCTCTAGCTGATCGTGGGATTAGAGAAATTGGTGGATGCATCCTAAGGGTTTCCTTGATGACCATCTGCATGTAGTGGAGTTTACCGAGGTCGTTATTAGTAATGACAGATCGGCCTTCACCAAGAACCTCCCATACTTCTTGTTGTGCCTTAGCCATGATTTCAGGACTCCGCCCAAGCTCTGACATAGCCCACGCCAAAGTAGTTGATGTGGTCTCCGTGGCACCTGCAAACATATCCTGTCGTACAAAGCACAATCAAACATCTCCCTATATAAAGTAATATATGAATACTTCAAAAAGCTACCTCTAATCGTATGAATAATTTAAGTGTTTGTCTGTGAAGACTAATATAGTAACATGTCACCAATTAAATGTAGACACTACAGACGATGGTTAGTACACTCATCACTCAGGAATATGGACAGTTGGGGCATACTAACCATGTGGTGCGCTTTCTTTTCTAAATAGGCACTACATCTGTTCTATTCTTTCTATACTAACAGCAGAATATATTTCTATTTTTGTTAAATTATCATATAATCATTCAAAATAAAGGTTAAAGATACACCAACAGAAATGTATCAACGTCTAAAATATACTATGCAATAAAGGGGTAAATAAGAGTAGAAAACTCTGGGTGAGATAAAATAAATACTCAACACTTTCGAGGCAATAAGATGTTGTCATCGCATTTGCGAGGGCCACCGTGCTAGTTAATACATGAAGATAATAGATCTAGTCTCTGCAGTAAAACTACATCAACATCCTAGCAGAACCCATATGACAATCCTGTTGTCTAACCTGTGAAACCACCTAACCCAGGTTGTGTCTTTGAGGTGCATGCATGACTTATTGTCTTTGTTCAAGACTTCTAGATCTAGGAGGACAAGGAATGTGACATCAATGGAGGGCTACCCTTCTCCACTAAGCATGCCTACAAAATCATTCACTGCGATGAACATAAAGACACTAATGCGATTACATTTGGTGTTCCAGCGTCCAAAAGAAGCCCAAGATCTTTGATTGGCTCCTATGCCAGAATAGCCTAAAATCTAAAGCAAATATGGTTCACAAGCACATTGCCAACGAGACCACCTGCCCATCTTGCGGTTACCATTCAGAAGATTCCGTCCCCTTGTTATTAGAGTGGCAACTCATCGGCATTTCTCAAGGGGATGCCATCGACTATCTTTGGAACTACCCTACTCTAACAAGAACTAGAAGACTCTACTTAGTTGTCCGTATTCCTAATCATCCTTTGGAATAATTGGGATGCTCGGAACGCGAAGGTTTTTCGCCATGTTGACAATCGCAGAGGTACCACGATCAACAACATCATCTCTGAATTAACTCTGTGGTCTCATGTCTCATCGGTTGAAGAAACCGAAAGATAAGATTAATGCATTTGTACCTAACCTCGCGTGTAAATGTGCCTATGTCCTCACCCTATTTGGAACGGACTGCCTTTCACTAATATATTGACCCCTGCCCCCACCCACCCACCACCACCTAATCATTTGAGTACCCACCACAAAAAAAACAATACCTGAAATTAAGAGAAATACTCACAAACAAGACGGCGCAAACAGTCTCTGTGGTTAGAGGGAATTCCAAAGAGTCATCCTTCTGCAGCCTGAGCAGCACGTCCAGCAGATCCTCGTCGTCAGTGCCGGAGACGCCAACGCCAGCAGCTCGTGCGGATTTGCGCTCATCGATGATCTCTGAAATGATGCGCTGCATACGGCCACAGCTCTTCTTCATCTGGCGCTCGCCATTGCTCAGCCACCTTACCAACCTCGACGATGGGAAGAGATCGACGAGACAGAAGCCGCCCAGCAGCTTAAACGCCTTGTCCAACTCGCAGAGGTACTCGCCCTGCTGTGAGAACTTCCCGCCAAAAACTGCCCTGGTCACCACGTCATTGCTGAGCGCCATCACCTTCTCGCTGACGTTGATGGTGTGGCCGGTCGAGGCAGCGGCCGTGATGTCGCGGAGGAGGCTGCCAACCTCCTCGGCCCTGATACCCTCCATGCGTTTCACCTGCGTGGAGCTGAGGAGCTCCATGACGCAGACCTTGCGCATCTGGCGCAGATGGTCGCCGTAGGGGGCAAAGGCGATGCCCCTGCCGCCGCTGCTGAAGATGTCCAGCGTCACGCCGCGCGGCCGGCCCGCGAACACGAGGTCGTTGGTCTTCATCACCAGCGCCGCCGCTTCAGGGCTGGACACGACGACCGCGGGGACCTCGCCCAGCATGAGGTGCATCAGCTGCCCATGCCGGCGAGACAGCTGCATCAGCGTGCGGTGTGGGAGGGCGCCGGCGACGTGGTGGAGACTGCCGATGATCGGGAGAGTCCATGGCCCAGGAGGCAGCTGCTTCCTGGCCGGCTTGCTCTTGCCAACCGAGAGCTTGACAAGCCAAATCACCAGGAGCGTAAGTAGGGCTAGGAAAGACAGGCTTAGCCACCCCTCCATGGCAATGGCAGGCAGCTCTACTATTGAACAGAGACGATATATTCAGTATATGTCCGCTAGTATAGAGAGAGGAAACACCTGACTGGTAGTGGTGTCTTGTATTGCCAAAATGCTAGACACACGGGCTAGATCAACACCTTCACGGATCAGCTGACTTGTCCTTTTTTAATTGGGCTATAAATAACCTTCTCTTCCTAATTACCCCCCTCCCCCCCCCCCCCCCCCCCCCCCTCTCCTATTCTAACCTGGTGGGGCTGGGCGCCAAGCCCCGTAATAGCCTGTTGATGTAGCTAGCAAAGCCGCTTGTATTGGGTATGAATCAGGATAAGAAGAATGACTCAACAATCATGTTCCATGTTCGTAGTATTTAGGCCAACTCTTCTTCTTTTTTTAAGGTTGTCAGTGCATCATGATTAGCACATGAACAAGAACAACTAGTTTATAAATTATACACAGGTAAGGGGAAGTGAACTATATATTGACAAATATCAAAGGCATCTTTTGTATTGTGACTTGGTAAAAAAAACATTAATGGAGCAATTATTGGTCAATGCTTCATTTGAACCAACCAAAAAACATATTCACACTGCAAGAGTAGGTACTTGGCACCGGTGTCAGCAAATGGGAGCAGTTGGGTATGGAACGTCACCAATGTGGAAATACTTGACTGTCAGCACTGCCTTGTAGCGGGTTGTCTATACAACATGATTAGCACGCAGGTAGCTAGTTTATAAAGTAATTATGCACAAGCAGGAAGAAGGACGCTGTTAATTAAAACATCGTCGACCCAAACAACATTGAGTGGAACTATGCATACCGAAAGACTTGGTACTTCGCACCGGCGGGTGCCGGCACAAGGGAGCAGTTTGCTGTCACCAATGTGGAAATCATGGACTGTCGAGTATTTCCTTGTATCGATCAGGATAATAAGAACGACCCCACATAGCCATGTTTGGAGTATTGATGTTCTTATTATGGACATGCCAAACCTGCAAACATTAAAAAAAAGGCAGCATTAGTTTCAGAAGATTAATCTTTGCATATGCACATGCACTTACTACTGCATCGCTCTAGATGAATACAGTATAAAAGAGATAGAGTATGCTCCTGATAGTTGTATTTTACTGGATAATGCACAAGTTAAGCCAGAAAAGGGGAAAAAGAAACTGAGGAGAAAAACAGAGGTATACAGGACGATACCTTTCAGGAAACATTGATGAGAACTGAAAATGCTGCTATGACACTGTGTTTTTCACTTTCTCGATACGAGTCCATGCATGTGAGTGCTCATAGAGCACTTTAAGCTGCTTAGCTGCCTTTCCCTATCAAAACGTTGATTGCTGATCAGGCTCACAAAACAGTATGCAGATAGTTCTACGCTTGCCTCGAAGCAGCTCTTGTGTGTCACCATGAGGATAACCCAATCGACGAATGGAAGCATTTATCAATTAGAATTTCTTAGCAAGGAAACTTCAACCATCCTCCAACGGTGTGATCAGATACTACTGATCAAGATCCACGCAGTATGTACTTTGAACGCAAACGGTGTGCTTGGTTCTCCGATACTTTGTATGCAAGCGGTGTCCAAGCCGATTGCCCAAAAAAGTCTAAATCCTGTCTCTTCCTCATCGTCAATGTCTATCTTCTTTGGTGCATTACTGTCTCCTTGCTCCGGCTGAAGTGCGGATGACACTGGGATTGGATGGGAGGAAGGTGGACATCTGAACTTGACCTGACAAGGCATTCAAATTTAGGAGCAACAGGAAACTTGCCGCCGGCGGGTCATTATAGAAACTACTTTGATCGACTGGAAACTACTGTTGAGCTGTTCTGCTTGCGGGCATTTGCGCGAGCAGGTGGTGGGCGTGCTCCATCTCATGCCCCCCAAGAGGAACCGACTGACCTTGTGGAGTCCGGCGACGGAAGTCAGCTAGGGCGAGCACCTCGTGTTACAGCTATTTTATCCATGGTAGTCGTGGAGGGGATGGGGAGCGGGCCAGCGACGGTGCGCGGCCATGGCTCCGGCGAGTAAGGCCCCGTTCGGATCTTGTCGAGCTTCCCAGAATAGCCAGCTTCCCGTGAAGCCAGCCGCAGCCAGCTTCCGACGGGAGCAGCAATTCGTTCGGCAAGCCAGCTTCTTGGTCGTACCAGCTTCCAGCGTTGTAGCCCATATATTAGGCCAATTTGGCCTGAGGTTTGGAGCGGGCTGAGAGCCCAAGTGGCTGTGAAAGAGGCATGGGCTATAGGCCCAGTCGGATTGGTGAGTGTGGAAGTTATTTTCAGCCCATGGGGCAGGTTCGCTGGTGAATGTTATGTTCGCTCGTCACAGTTTCCCTCGTACCGGTTCGATCGACTCACTTGGCGGTGGCATTGCTTTGTAATTTCACTCAACTCCACCTCCCCTGTTTTCTGGGATCTGGGAAAGGCTAGCTTCTCCTTCTCCTCAGTTTTTGCACTACGCCGCCTCTAGCTTCTAGATTTCAACTCCGTGGAGATAGCACGTTCGGCTCAGCTTCTTGAGGGAGTTGATTTTTTTTTTGAGACAATCTTGAGGGAGTTGATGAAGCTGGAAGCTGGAGTGGTTCCGAACGGGCCCTAAGCTTTGCTTTGCTGGGAAGAAGAGGAGGCAGCAGGGAGCGCGAGAGCTATGTTTCGCCTCAAGCGAGCTGTAGGATGGGCTGGCCCAATAACGTGGAACCATCTCTGGTTTGGGCCAATTTTAGAAGGTTCCAGGCGGAGTTTTTCTTTTCCATTTTACTTTTTCTGTGTTTTTATTTACAGTTTTTATTAAGTTTTTTTCAGGAAAAATTCCAATCTATTTATGTTCAATCATAACAGTACAACGAATAGCATAAATAGAAAAAAAATACATCCAGATCCATAGACCTCCTAGAGACAACTACAAGCACTGAAACGAGCCGAAAACCCGACGCCATCATCGCCCCTCCCTCGTTGGATCCGGGCGAAACTTATTATAGTAAACAGTCAGGAAGTCGTCGTGCAAAGGCCCCGTCGGACCAACGCCGCAAAACAGAAACCTCCGTCGATGAAGAGTAGCATATATCAGAAGGATTTAACCGAAAGACATGCGAACGTAGACGAACTATGACCAGATCCGAGCAAAACCATCAAGGATAGATTTACCGAAGACACACCTCCACACGCTCACCGCCGATGCTAGACACACCATCGAGACATGGGCTGGGCGGGGTGAACCTTATTCCATCTTCAAGGAGCCGTTGCCGTTTTGTCTTCCTGAGCAGGACACAAACCATAACAAATAGAAGGAACATCTGAAAATAGAGCCCTCTTGCCGGCAAAGGACGGGATCCGTGACGGAGCCATGGCCCTAAGGCCATCGGAGATATTTCTGGTTTGTCTTTCTTTTTTCAAACACATGTTTACTTTTTTAATACATGTTATACATTTTTTTCTATGCATGTGGAACATTCTTTGATACACGTTGAACATTTTTCAAATGAATTATGAATATTTTTTCAAATATAAGTTTGAACTAGACCATAATATGTCCCTGTAAGCCTCTAGTTGACTAGCTCGTTGATCAACAGATAGTCATGATTTCCTGGCTATGGACATTGGATGTCATATAACAACGGGATCACATCATTAGGAGAATGATGTGCTGGACAAGACCCAATCCTAAGCATAGCACAAAGATCGTGTAGTTCGTTTGCTAGAGCTTTTCCAATGTCAAGTATCTTTTCCTTTGACCATGAGATCGTGTAACTCCCGGATACCGTAGGAGTGCTTTGGGTGTATCAAACATCACAACGTAACTGGGTGACTATAAAGGTGCATTACAGGTATCTCCGAAAGTGTCTGTGGGTTGACACGGATCGAGACTGGGATTTGTCACTCCATATAATGGAGAGGTATCACTGGGCCCACTCGGTAATGCATCATCATTATGAGCTCAAGGTGACCAAGTGGTTGATCACGGGATCATGCATTACGGTACGAGTAAAGTGACTTGCCGGTAACGAGACTGAACAAGGTATTGGGATACCGACGATCGAGTCTCGGGCAAGTAACATACCTGATTGACAAAGGGAATTGTATACGGGGTTGATTAATCCTCGACATCGTGGTTCATCCGATGAGATCATCGTGGAACATGTGGGAGCCACATGGGTATCCAGATCCCGCTGTTGGTTATGACCTGGAGAGTCGTCTCGGTCATGTCTGCTTGTCTCCCGAACCCGTAGGTCTACACACTTAAGGTTTCGGTGACGCTAGGGTTGTGAAGATATGTAAATGCAGTAACCCGAATATTGTTCGGAGTCCCGGATGAGATCCCGTACGTCACGAGGAGTTCCGGAATGGTCCGGAGGTAAATAATTATATAGAGGAAGTGCTGTTTCGGCCATCGGGACAAGTTTCGGGGTTATCGGTATTGTACCGGGACCACCGGAGGGGTCCCGGGGGTCCACCGGGTGGGGCCACCTGTCCCGGGGGGCCACATGGGCTGTATGGGGTGCGCCTTGGCCTTACATGGGCCAAGGGAACTAGCCCTACTAGGCCCATGCGCCTAGGGTTTCCCATGGGGAGGAGTCCACTATGTGGAAGGCACCCCTAAGTGCCTTAGGGGGGAGGGAAACCTCCCCTGGCCGCCGCACCTAGGAGATTGGATCTCCTAGGCTGCGCACCACCCCCCCTTGGCCCTCCTATATATAGTTGGGAGAGGAGGGATTTCATACCTCAGCCTTTGGTGCTTCCTCTCTCCCCGTTACGTCTCTCTCTCGTAGTATAGGCGAAGCCCTGCTACTGTGACGCCCTGCATCCACCACCACGCCGTCGTGCTGCTGGATCTTCATCAACCTATCTTCCCCCCTTGCTGGATCAAGAAAGGAGGAGACATCATTCGTTTCGTACGTGTGTTGAACGCGGAGGCACCGTCCGTTCGGTGCTTGATCATCGGTGATTTGAATCATGTCGTGTTCGACTACATCATCCCCGTTCTTTGAACGCTTCCGCTTGCGATCTACAAGGTACGTAGATGCATCTAATCACTCGTTGCTAGATGAACTCATAGATAGATCTTGGTGAAACCGTAGGAAATTTTTGTTTTCTGCAACGTTCCCCGACAGTGGCATTATGAGCTAGGTCTATGCGTAGTTCTCTTGCACGAGTAGAACACAAAGTAGTTGTGGGCATTGATTTTGTTCAATATGCTTGCCGTTACTAGTCTTATCTTGATTCGGCGGCATCGTGGGATGAAGCGGCCCGGACCGACCTTACACGTACTCTTACGTGAGACAGGTTCCACCGACTGACATGCACTAGTTGCATAAGGTGGCTAGCGGGTGTCTGTCTCTCCTACTTTAGTCGGATCGGATTCGATGAAAAGGGTCCTTATGAAGGGTAAATAGCAATTGGCATATCACGTTGTGGTCTTTGCGTAGGTAAGAAACGTTCTTGCTAGAAACCCATAGCAGCCACGTAAAACATGCAAACAACAATTAGAGAACGTCTAACTTGTTTTTGCAGGGTATGCTATGTGATGTGATATGGCCAAAGTTGTGATGAATGATGAATGATCTATATGTGATGTATGAGATGTTCATGCTATTGTAATAGGAATCACAACTTACATGTCGATGAGTATGACGGTGACAGGGATGATCATGGAGCCCCAAGATGGAGATCAAAGGAGCTATGTGATATTGGCCATATCATGTCACTATTATTATTTGATTGCATGTGATGTTTATCATGTTTTGCATCTTGTTTGCTTAGAACGACGGTAGTAAATAAGATGATCCCTCATAATAATTTCAAGAAAGTGTTTCCCCTAACTGTGCACCATTGCTACAATTCGTCGTTTCGAAGCACCACGTGATGATCGGGTGTGATAGATCCTTACGTTCACATACAACGGGTGTAAGACAGATTTACACACGCAATACACTTAGGTTGACTTGACGAGCCTAGCATGTGCATAGACATGGCCTCAGAACACAGAAGACCGAAAGGTCGAGCATGAGTCGTATAGAAGATACGATCAACATGAAGATGTTCACCGATGTTGACTAGTCCGTGTCACGTGATGATCGGACACGGCCTAGCCAACTCGGATCATGTTATACTTAGATGACTAGAAGAGGGATGCCTATCTAAGTGGGAGTTCATTAATAATTTGATTAGATGAACTTAATTATCATGAACTTAGTCTAAAATCTTTACAATATGTCTTGTAGAACAAATGGCCAACGTTGTATTCAATTTCAACGCGTTCCTAGAGAAAACCAAGCTGAAAGACGATGGCAGCAACTATACGGACTGGGTCCGGAACCTGAGGATCATCCTCATAGCTGCCAAGAAAGATTATGTCCTACAAGCACCGCTAGGTGATCCACCCGTCCCACAGAACCAAGACGCTATGAACGCTTGGCAGACACGTACTGATGACTACTCCCTCGTTCAGTGCGGCAAGCTTTACAGCCTAGAGCCGAGGCTCCAAAAGCGTTTTGAGAGACATGGAGCATATGAGATGTTCGAAGAGCTGAAAATGGTTTTCCAAGCTCATGCCCGGGTCGAGAGATATGAAGTCTCCGAGAAATTCTTCAGCTGTAAGATGGAGGAAAATAGTTCTGTCAGTGAGCACATACTCACTATGTCTGGGTTACATAACCGCTTGACTCAGCTGGGAGTTAATCTCCCGGATGATGCGGTCATTGACAGAATCCTCCAGTCGCTTCCACCAAGCTACAAGAGCTTTGTGATGAACTTCAATATGCAGGGGATGGAAAAGACCATTCCTGAAGTATTTGCAATGCTGAAATCAGCAGAGGTAGAAGTCAAGAAGGAACATCAAGTGTTGATGGTCAATAAAACCACTAAGTTCAAGAAGGGCAAGGGTAAAAAGAACTTTGAGAAGGACGGCAAGGAAGTTGCCGCGCCCGGCAAGCAAGCTGCTGGGAAGAAGAAGTCAAAGTATGGACCCAAGCCTGAGACGGAGTGCTTTTATTGCAAAGGGAAGGGTCAGTGGAAGCGGAACTGCCCCAAATACTTAGCGGACAAGAAGGCCGGCAAAACAAAAGGTATATGTGATATACATGCGATTGATGTGTACCTTACCAGTACTCGTAGTAACTCCTGGGTATTTGATACCGGTGCCGTTGCTCATATTTGTAACTCACAGCAGGAGCTGCAGAATAAACAGAGACTGGTAAAGGACGAGGTGACGATGCGCGTCGGGAATGGTTCCAAGGTCGATGTGATCGCCGTCGGCACGCTACCTCTACATTTACCTACGGGATTAGTTATAAACCTCAATAATTGTTATTTCGTGCCAAAGTTTGAGCATGAACATTGTATCGGGATCTCGTTTAATACGAGATGGCTACTCATTTAAATCTGAGAATAATGGTTGTTCTATTTATATGAGAGATATGTTTTATGGTCATGCTCCGATGGTCAATGGTTTATTCTTAATGAATCTCGAACGTAATATTACACATATTCATAGTGTGAATACCAAAAGATGTAAAGTTGATAACGATAGTCCCACATACTTGTGGCACTTCTGCCTTGGTCACATAGGTGTCAAACGCATGAAGAAGCTCCATGCTGATGGAATTTTAGAGTCTCTTGATTATGAATCATTTGACACGTGCGAACCATGCCTCATGGGTAAAATGACCAAGACTCCGTTCTCAGGAACAATGGAGCGAGCAACCAACTTATTGGAAATCATACATACTGATGTGTGCGGTCCAATGAGTGTTGAGACTCGCGGTGGCTATCGTTATGTTCTCACCCTCACTGATGACTTGAGTAGATATGGGTATGTCTACTTAATGAAACACAAGTCTGAGATCTTTGAAAAGTTCAAGGAATTTCAGAGTGAGGTTGAGAATCAACGTGACAGGAAAATCAAGTTCCTGCGATCAGATCGTGGAGGAGAATACTTGAGTCATGAGTTTGGCACACACTTAAGAAAATGTGGAATAGTTTCACAGCTCACGCCGCCTGGAACACCTCAGCGTAATGGTGTGTCCGAACGTCGTAATCGCACTCTATTAGATATGGTGCGATATATGATGTCTCTTGCCGATTTACCGCTATCTTTTTGGGGGTATGCTTTAGAGACTTCCGCATTCACTTTAAATAGGGCTCCGTCGAAATCCGTTGAGATGACACCGTATGAATTATGGTTTGGGAAGAAACCTAAGCTGTCGTTTCTGAAAGTTTGGGGATGCGATGCTTATGTCAAGAAACTTCAACCTGAAAAGCTCGAACCCAAGTCGGAAAAATGCGTCTTCACAGGATACCCTAAAGAAACTATTGGGTATACCTTCTACCTCAGATCCGAAGGCAAGATCTTTGTTGCCAAGAATGGATCCTTTCTAGAGAAGGAGTTTCTCTCGAAAGAAGTAAGTGGGAGGAAAGTAGAACTTGATGAAGTACTACCTCTTGAACCGGAAAATGGCGCAACTCAAGAAAATGTTCCTGAGGTGCCTGCACCGACTAGAGAGGAAGTTAATGATGATGATCATGAAACTTCAGATCAAGTTGCTACTGAACTTCGTAGGTCCACAAGGACACGTTCCGCACCAGAGTGGTACGGCAACCCTGTCTTGGAAATCATGTTGTTAGACAACGGTGAACCTTCGAACTATGAAGAAGCGATGGCGGGCCCGGATTCCGACAAATGGCTAGAAGCCATGAAATCCGAGATAGGATCCATGTATGAAAACGAAGTATGCACTTTGACTGACTTGCCTGTTGATCGGCGAGCCATAGAAAATAAATGGATCTTTAAGAAGAAGACAGACGCGGATGGTAATGTGACCATCTATAAAGCTCGGCTTGTCGCTAAGGGTTATCGACAAGTTCAAGGGGTTGACTACGATGAGACTTTCTCACCGGTAGCGAAGCTAAAGTCCATCCGAATCATGTTAGCAATTGCCGCATTCTATGATTATGAGATATGGCAAATGGACGTCAAAACGACATTCCTTAATGGTTTCCTTAAGGAAGAGTTGTATATGATGCAGCCGGAAGGTTTTGTCGACCCTAAGAATGCTAACAAGGTGTGCAAGCTCCAACGCTCGATTTATGGGCTGGTGCAAGCATCTCGGAGTTGGAACATTCGCTTTGATGAGATGATCAAAGCGTTTGGGTTTACTCAGACTTATGGAGAAGCCTGCGTTTACAAGAAAGTGAGTGGGAGCTCTGTAGCATTTCTCATATTATATGTAGATGACATGCTTTTGATGGGAAATGATATAGAGCTTTTGGATAGCATTAAGGCCTACTTGAATAAGAGTTTTTCGATGAAGGACCTTGGAGAAGCTGCTTATATATTAGGCATCAAGATCTATAGAGACAGATCAAGACGCCTCATAGGTCATTCACAAAGCACATACCTTGATAAGATATTGAAGAAGTTCAATATGGATCAGTCTAAGAAGGGGTTCTTGCCTGTGTTGCAAGGTGTGAAATTGAGCTCAATTTCCGACCACGGCAGAAGATATAGAAGAGATGAGTGTCATCCCCTATGCCTCAGCCATAGGTTCTATTATGTATGCCATGCTGTGTACCAGACCTGATGTAAACCTTGCTGTAAGTTTGGTAGGTAGGTACCAAAGTAATCCCGGCAAGGAACACTGGACAGCGGTCAAGAATATCCTGAAGTACCTGAAAAGGACTAAGGAAATTTTTCTCGTCTATGGAGGTGACGAAGAGCTCGTCGTAAAGGGTTACGTCGACGCTAGCTTCGACACAGATCTGGATGACTCAAAGTCACAATCCGGATACGTGTATATTTTGAATGGTGGGGCAGTAAGTTGGTGCAGTTGCAAGCAGAGCGTCGTGGCAGGATCTACATCTGAAGCGGAGTACATGGCAGCCTCGGAGGCAGCACATGAAGCAATTTGGGTGAAGGAGTTCATCACCGACCTAGGAGTCATAACCTAGGAATCTTCTGTGACAACACTGGAGCTATTGCACTTGCCAAGGAGCCCAGGTTTCACAAGAAGACCTTCACATCAAGCGTCGCTTCAACTCCATTCGGGAAAATGTTCAAGATGGAGACATAGATATTTGTAAAGTACACACGGACCTGAATATAGCAGATCCATTGACTAAACCTCTCCCTAGAGCAAAACATGATCAACACCAGAATTCCATGGGTGTTCGATTCATCACAATGTAACTAGGTTATTGACTCTAGTGCAAGTGGGAGACTATTGGAAATATGCCCTAGAGGCAATAATAAAAGCATTATTATTATATTTCCTTGTTCATGATAATTGTCTTTATTCATGCTATAATTGTGTTATCCGGCAATCGTAATACATGTGTGAATAATAGACACCAACATGTCCCTAGTAAGCCTCTAGTTGACTAGCTCGTTGATCAACAGAAAGTCATGGTTTCCTGACTATGGACATTGGATGTCATTGATAATGAGATCACATCATTAGGAGAATGATGATGTGATGGACAAGACCCAATCCTAAACATAGCATAAGATCGTATAGTTCGTTTGCTAGAGTTTTTCCAATGTCAAGTATCTTTTCCTTAGACCATGAGATCGTGTAACTCCCGGATACCGTAGGAGTGCTTTGGGTGTACCAAACGTCACAACGTAATTGGGTGACTATAAAGGTATACTACGGGTATCTCCGAAAGTGTCTGTTGGGTTGACACGGATCAAGACTGGGATTTGTCACTCCGTATGACGGAGAGGTATCACTGGGCCCACTCGGTAATACATCATCATTATGAGCTCAAAGTGACCAAGTGTCTGGTCACGGGATCATGCATTACGGTACGAGTAAAGTGACTTGCCGGTAATGAGATTGAACAAGGTATTGGGATACCGACGATCGAATCTCGGGCAAGTAGCATACCGATTGACAAAGGGAATTGTATACGGGGTTGCTTGAATCCTCGACATCGTGGTTCATCCAATGAGATCATCGAGGAGCATGTGGGAGCCAACATGGGTATCCAGATCCCGTTGTTGGTTATTGACCGGAGAGTGATCTCGGTCATGTCTACATGTCTCCCGAACCCGTAGGGTCTACACACTTAAGGTTCGGTGACGCTAGGGTTGTAGGGATATGTATATGCAGTAACCCGAATGTTGTTCGGAGTCCCGGATGAGATCCCGGACGTCACGAGGAGTTCCGGAATGGTCCGGAGGTAAATAATCATATATAGGAAGTGCTATTTCGGCCGTCGGGACAAGTTTCGGGGTCACCGGTATTGTACCGGGACCACCGGAAGGGTCCCGGGGGTCCACCGGGTGGGGCCACCTGCCCCGGGGGGCCACATGGGCTGTAGGGATGTGCGCATTGGCCTATATGGGCCAAGGGCACCAGCCCCAAGAGGCCCATGCGCCAGGAGATCAAGAAAGGAAGAGTCCTAAAGGGGGAAGGCACCTCCTAGGTGCCTTGGGGAGGAGGGATTCCTCCCTTGGCCGCCGCCCCCCTAGGAGATTGCATCTCCTAGGGCCGGTGCCCCCCCCTAGGCTCCCTATATATAGAGGGGGAAGGAGGGCCTCTCATACCACGCCTTTGGTGCCTCCCTCTCCCTCTCCGACACATCCTCCTCCTCCATAGAGCTTGGCGAAGCCCTGCCGGAGTACTGCAGCTCCATCACCACCACGCCGCCGTGCTGCTGCTGGAGCCATCTTCCTCAACCTCTTCTCCCCCTTGCTGGATCAAGAAGGAGGACACATTACGCTGACCGTACGTGTGTTGAATGCGGAGGTGCCGTCCGTTCGGCGCTAGGATCTCCGGTGATTTGGATCACGTCGAGTACGCCTTCCTCATCCCCGTTCTTTGAACGCTTCCGCGCGTGATCTACAAAGGTATGTAGATGCAATCCAATCACTCGTTGCTAGATGAACTCCTAGATGGATCTTGGTGAAACTGTAGGAAAATTTTTGTTTTCTGCAATGTTCCCCAATAGGTTCCGCTATTGGTTATTGACCGGAGACGTGTCTCGGTCATGTCTACATTGTTCTTGAACCCGTAGGGTCCGCACGCTTAAGGTTTCGATGACAGTTATATTATGAGTTTATGAGTTTTGATGTACCGAAGTTTGTTCGGAGTCCCGGATGTGATCAAGGACATGACGAGGAGTCTCGAAATGGTCGAGACATAAAGATTGATATATTGGAAGCCTATATTTGGATATCGGAAGTGTTCCGGGTGAAATCGGGATTTTACCGGAGTACCGGGAGGTTACCGGAACCCCCCGGGAGGTATATGGGCCTTAGTGGGCTTTAGTGGAAGAGAGGAGAGGTGGCTAGGGCTGGGCCGCGCGCCCCTCCCCCCCTAGTCCGAATAGGTCAAGGAGAGGGGGGCGGTGCCCCCCCTTCCTTCTCTCTCTCCTCTTTCCCCCTCCCGAATCCTATTCCAACTTGGAACGGGGGGAATCCTACTCCCGGTGGGAGTAGGACTCCTCCTGGCACGCCAACCTCCTGGCCGGCCGCACCCCCCTTGATCCTTTATATACGGGGGCAGGGGGCACCCCTAGAGACACAAATTGATCCACGTGATCATATTCTTAGCCATGTGCGGTGCCCCCTTCCACCATAATCCTCGATAATATTGTAGCGGTGCTTAGGCGAAGCCCTGCGACGGTAGTACATCAAGATCGTCACCACGCCGTCGTGCTGACGGAACTCTTCCCCGACACTTTGCTGGATCGGAGTCCGGGGATCGTCATCGAGCTGAATGTGTGCTAGAACTCGAAGGTGTCGTAGTTTCGGTACTTGATCGGTCAGGCCGTGAAGACGTACGACTACATCAACCGCGTTGTGCTAACGCTTCCGCTGTCTGTCTACAAGGGTACGTAGATCACACTCTCCCCTCTTGTTGCTATGCATCACCATGATCTTGCGTGTGGTAGGAATTTTTTTGAAATTACTATGTTCCCCAACAATACACTACAGGAATCAGCTAATTTTCCGTCTGTGGTTGTCTTTGCCGTCAGTTTCTCGTCGGGCCTGACGGCAAAGACCAATTTTGCCGTCAACTGCAGACGGCAAAGAGATACTGACGGCAAACAACTCACTTTGCCATCTGCTAAAAAAATACTGACGGCAAAATAGACTTTGCCGTCTGCCAAAAGAAATACAGACAAGAAACAGCTAATTTTGCCGTCTGCTAAAAATATTCTGCCGGAAAAATAGGCTTTATCGTCTACAAAAAAAATGCAGATGGCAAAATAGGCTATTTGCCGTCTGTATTTTATTTGGCAGACGACAAAGAGAAAACACACCACGCGGATCGATCACGCGGATCGCTGACGTGGCATGATCTAAAACACACATCCCCCCACCCACCCACCGCGACGGTCAAACACATGCACGCCCCCGCCCACCCACGAACACAACACGCACGCGCCTGCACGACCCGCCCCCACCACCACGCGCATGTCTCCTCTCCATCTCCCCCGACTCCCTGAATCCTCTATCTCCTTCTCTCGAGCAGAGGCTCGTCGGCGGGCAGTATCCTCCTCTCTCCTCCCCAGAGCAGCCGACCGCCGCCGGCCAGGGCCCGACCGCCCGTCTGGCTACCCTGAGCTGCAGCGCGCCGCTGGCCAGCGCCCGCCCGCCCGTCCGGCGCCCTCGAGCAGCCGCGCGCTGCTTGTCAGCGCCCGCCCGCCCGTCCGGCGACCCCGAGCTGCCATGCGCCGCTGGCCAGCGCTCGCCTGTCCGATGCCCTCGAGCAACCGCCTGCTGCGGGCCTGCGCCCGTCCGGCGCCCCCCAGCCGCCGCATGCTCCTCTAGTGCCCCCGAGCGGCCGGACTCCGCGCCCCTCGCCGTCCGTCCGGCGCCGCACCCGCCCGTCACCGAGCTGCCAGACTCCACACCCCTTGTCCGTCCGTCCGGCGACGTGGCCGTCGCCCGGGTGCAGCTCTGCCATCGTTGCCGCATGAAGATCCGCCAACTCGCCAGCGCTGCGTGAAGCTCCGCCCCAACTCTCTTCGGCGGCTCCTCCGTCCGGCTTGGCCACCAAACAACAGCAGGGAACGGCCGACCGTCGACGATGACTACGTGTGATGTGCCCCTCTTGGCGCGGGCGATGGGCAGCTCTGCTCCGGCGAGCTCGGCCTTGGTCCAATTTGGATCAACATCAGTTGGACGAGATGCTCTGTTCCAACGTCAGGAGGAAACTAGTTTTTTTATTAGTATTTTTGTTATCTGATGCATGCACGGTGTACCGTTGACAGATGTTGCAGTCTGTGTTGTGTGTGAAGCTATTTTTTTAATAATAAAAAATTTCTTTGCCGTCTGTACATTAGTCCGGTAGACAACAAAGAACACATTTTGACTGACAGCAAAGACACGGTCTTTGCCGTCTGTTACTATTTTGGTTGACGGCAAAGTCACAGTTTGGCAAACGGCAAAGACTTTGCCGTCTACCTGATAAAAAACTGACGGTGAAGTACTCTTTGCCGACTTTGGCTTTGCCGTCTGTATTTTAGCCATTGCCGTCTGTACTTGCCAGATGGCAAAATGTCTGATTCCTATAGTGATTGTAATAGGAGCAACATTACTTGGGAGAGATATCTTTTTACCTCTCTTCGTTTTTTCTTTTCTTCTTCTTCATCACATCATGTGTGGGTTCAATCCTCTTTATGGAGCTCCTTATTAATGAGATTGGTTGAATAGGAGGCTCCTCCTCATTACCTGATTCATCATAAGAAATAATAGAAGGATGTTGGGAAGTCTCTTCCCTTTCATTAGTATTCTCTTCATCTTCTATTTGTTTTCTTTTCTTTGTGTAATTGGCAATATAAAGATTTTCAATACAATTCACCGCAAAATACATATAAATTTTCTCTAGATCAAAATCAAGGAATCTATCAAGATTAAACTTTGGAATACCCTCAGTTATACGTTTCATTTCCTCATACCCCAAAAGAAGACTAAGCTCTTTATGATGATCAAGGGTAATCAAATTATCACAATTTTTTGATACGATTCGGTCATGAAACAATTTACATTGGAGATTTAAATGACCATGTTCATTGCAAAGTTCACAAGGGGCACGAAAAGTATTGAATATTTCAGCACAAACATCAAGACTTTCTTACAACAATTTAGTTTCTAAATACTTATGCCTCTTGCAATATCTATTTGCCTATTTGGTGTATACTTGCAAACCAAATGCACTCCACAAAAATTGACATGTTTATAGGAGACATTTTCATCATAACTAGTCCAATCATCATTAGTACCATGGATATTCAAGGAGTTCATACTAACAACATTGCAATCATGCTCATCATTCAAAGATTTAGTGCCAAACATTTTAATGCATTCTTCTTCTAACACTTTGGCACAATTTTCCTTTCCATCATACTCACGAAGGATATTAAAAAGATGAAGCGTATGAGGCAAACTCAATTCCATATTTTTTAGTTTTCTTTTATAAACTAGACTAGTGCTAAAACAAGAAACTAAAAGACTCGATTGCAAGATCTAAAGATATACCTTCAAGCACTCACCTCCCCGGCAACGGCGCCAGAAAAGAGCTTGATGTCTACTACACAATCTTCTTCTTGTAGACGTTGTTGGGACTCCAAGTGCAGAGGTTTATAGGACAGTAGCAAATTTCCCTCAAGTGGATGACCTAAGGTTTATCAATCCGTAGGAGGAGTAGGATGAAGATGGTCTCTCTCAAGCAACCCTGCAACCAAATAACAAAGAGTCTCTTGTGTCAACAACACACGCAATACAATGGTAAATTGTATAGGTGCACTAGTTCCGCGAAGAGATGGTGATACAAGTGGTATATGGATGGTAGATAAAGGTTTTTGTAATCTGAAAATATAAAAACAACAAGGTAACTAATGATAAAAGTGAGCACAAACGGTATTGCAATGCGTTGAAACAAGGCCTAGGGTTAATACTTTCACTAGTGCAAGTCCTCTCAACAATAATAACATAATTGGATCACATAACTATCCCTCAACATGCAACAAAGAGTCACTCCAAAGTCACTAATAGCGGAGAACAAATGAAGAGATTATGGTAGGGTACGAAACCACCTCAAAGTTATTCTTTCCATTCAATCCGTTGGGCTATTCCTATAAGTGTCACGAACAGCCCTAGAGTTTGTACTAGAGTAACACCCTAAGACACAAATCAACCAAAACCCTAATGTCACCTAGATACTCCAAAGTCACCTCAAATATCCATGGATATGATTATACAATATGCATCACACAATCTCAGATTCATCTATTCAACCAACACATAGGACCTCAAAGAGTGCCCCAAAGTTTCTACCGGATAGTCAAAATGAAAACGTGTGCCAACCCCTATGCATAGGTTCATGGGCGGAACCCACAAGTTGATCACCAAAACATACATCAAGTGAATCAATAGAATAACCCATTGTCACCACGGTTATCCCACGCAAGACATACATCAAGTGTTCTCAAATCCTTAAAGACTCAATCCGATAAGATAACTTCAAAGGGAAAACTCAATCCATTACAAGAGAGTAGAGGGGGAGAAACATCATAAGATCCAACTATAATAGCAAAGCTCGCGATACATCAAGATCGTGCCACCCCAAGAACACGAGAGAGAGAGAGAGAGAGATCAAACAAATAGCTACTGGTACATACCCTCAGCCCCGAGGGAGAACTACTCCCTCCTCGTCATGGAGAGCACCGGGATGATGAAGATGATCACTGGAGAGGGATTGCCCCCTCCGGCAGGGTGGCAGAACGGGTCTAGATTGGTTTTTGGTGGCTACGGAGTCTTCTGGCGGCGGAATTCCCGATCTATTGTGCTCCCCGATCGTTTTAGGGTATATGGAGATATATAGGCAGGAGAAGTACGTCAGGGGGGCCACGAGGGGCCCACGAGGATGGAGGGCGCGCCCAGGGGGGTGGGCGCGCCCCCTGCCTCGGGGCTTCCTCGTTGCTTCCCTTACGTGGACTCCAAGTCTCCCGGGTTGCTTTCCTTCCGAAAATAAGTTCCATGAAGTTTCAGGTCAATTGGACTCCATTTGATTTTCCTTTTCTGCGGTACTCTAAAACAAGGAAAAAACAGAAACTGGCACTGGGCTCTGGGTTAATAGGTTAGTCCCAAAA